>NC_142520.1:24586814-24791814 GCF_964205215.1 Stylophora pistillata
GTTTCGTTTCGTTTCGCAAAATAGTATAAGCCCAGCAGAAGCGCATGATGAGCACGTGACAGAGCTAGATTACGTGCTTTATATAATTTTAGCTCTTGTCAACATCAAACCAGCCAAAATTTCCTCGAAAATGAAGCGAAGTGTAAAACAAAGCCTTAGGTTAAAGAGAGAAAAAAAAAAAAACAAAATGCCTACGGTTCTCCTGTATTTCTAAAGATTGCGGCAGCAGTTTTGATTTCGCGACATTCACCATCTATAACGATAACAACGGTAATGTAGTTGCCGGTGACATAACAGCATTTTTATCTGTTTCGAAACCATGACATCTTCATCGCACGCAGTCATGTTATCATTTATATCTTCACATGTAAAGATGTCAATGTTGTCACCACAACCAGATTTATCAATATGACCGTTTTCTTTTCCATGCAAAGATTTGTTTACATCTGCGGACGCTTTTAAGACTCAACTTGATATTTTTTTAAAGAAAATAGTCCCTGCAATAAGAAACTGTTGAATTTTTTATGTCCAAAGTTAGTGGTTTTCGGACGACCTGAGTTTTCGATGCAGTAGATCTTGTACGTGATCAGTATGCGGCAGAAGTGCGTGATCAGCGCGTGACAGAGCTGGATGACGTGTTACATTCAATTATAGTTCCTTGCAAAATGAAAACCAGCCAATATTTCTCGAAAATTAAACAAAGCCTGCGGTTAAAAACGTGAAAAAATTACGAAATGCCTACGTCTCTACTCTATATCTGAAAATCGCGGCAACAGTTTTGATTTTTCAGCATTCACTATCTATAGTTATGATAACGTTAATGTGGTTGTCAGTGAAATACCAGCATTTTTTTCTATTTTGAAACCATGACATCTTCCTCGCACGCAGTTAGGGTACCATTTATATCTTCACATGTAAAGATGTCAATGTCGTCACCACAACCAGATTTATCAACAGGACGGTTTTACTTTCTATGCAAAGATTTTGTTTACATCAAAGAATGATTCTAAGGCTGAACTTAATGTGTTTTAGAGGAAATAGTCCTTGTAATGAGAAATTGTTGAATTTTTATGTCCAAAGTCAAAGTGGTTTTCGGGCGACCTGAGCTTTCGATCCAGTAGATCTCTGAATTCAGTTCTCTTGGGAGTTAAAGCTTTAACTCAGGCTCTACGTGATCAGTATGTGGCAGAAGCGCGTGATCAGCGCGTGACAGAGCTGGATGACGTGTTACATTTAATTATAGTTCCTTGCAAGATCAAAACCAGCCAATATTTCTCGAAAATGAAGCGAAGTTTGAAACAAAACCTGAGGCTAAAAAACGTGAAAAAATTACGAAATGCCTTTGTCTCTTCTCTATATCAATAAATGGAGGAAACAGCATTGATTTTGCAACATTAACGATCAACGGTAATAATAACGTTAATGTAGTTGTCGGTGAAATACCAACATTTTTTTCTGTTCTGAAACCATGACATCTTCATCGCACGCAGTAAAGGGTATTATTTATATATTCACATGTCAAGATGTCAATGTCTCACCACAACCAGATTTATCAACATACATGACGGTTTTACTTTCCATGCAAAGATTTTGTTTACATCAACGAATGTTTCTAAGGCTGAACGTAATGTGTTTTAGAGGAAATAGTCCTTGTAATGAGAAATTGTTATATTCTTATGTTCAAAGTTAAAGAGGATTTCGGGCGAGCTGAGTTTTCGGCGCAGGATATCTTTACATTCAGTGCTCTTAAAATGTGCTTCAAAATTGCCTTTGATTCAAATTTGCAATCAACGTCTACATAATAAACAAGATGATATCCGTTCGCTTTTTAATACTTATTCATCTCACCTAGTTTAAAATTTCTCTTTGAAGGAGTTAGAGATATGATCTACACTCCATGGCAAATAAAAACTCATATCCTCACGTACGACTATGTAGTACCACCTTTATGTGTATTACTGACGCTGAGTTTATTTGATTCGTAGCCACATCAGCCTAACTAAGCGGAAGTCTAACGACCACCTCAAAGAAGAAAAAAACAAAAACAAAAAAAAGAAAATACAATAATAACCAGACGGCTGCAAAAAAAAAATATAATAATATTAAGTGGGAGGTTTATGTTATTGTACCATACTCAGGATTAATGAAAATGAAAAGCTGAAAAATGTTACGTCACCCAGTTCTAACTTGGCGTAAAAATAGTGAAACAGTGTAATCATAAAAAAGAATCATGTACCACGAAATAAACAAATGATACCAGATTTTCTGTTTCGAGTTCGATATTCAGCTTCCCCGTTACTTCTGGTGTGAGCAAGTACACTGTTCTGTTATACACTTGTGGGACAAATCCCCATATCACAGGAGTTAAGGTGAGAACTTAATGAGTCAGTAAATGAGATAAGAGGTTATCGACTAGATATACAAATATAAATGATTTGGATCATAAGACGAACGAATGAGAAAAAAATCGATCTTAATTACTCGTGACGAACGTGGGAGAGAGAAAAACATGGTCTTTCCTCTCGAGAATTCGAGTCTTATCAACTTTACTGTTGATAGGATATTGTTCAGCTTTACGTCTCCCTCCGGAGACGAACATGTGTAGATCGTTCTCACAGAGTAGATATCAATGCAACTGATTCAGTCAAAAGAAAATTGTGATCGTTTAGAGCCGAGGAAGTTATCTCTTATGGGAAGTATTTTGATGTAGCATCAAATTCTCTTTCCAGGCGGGAGGCAATCACCGAATGAAACCATCGGATGGATGGGCGTCCCTTTAATCCTATTTTAATTCAATTTAATTCATTCCATTTTCACTGCATTAATTTGCAGTTGGGAAGGACAAGAAGAAAACATGCGAACCATTCGAGCTAAACCACCTTCCCACCCAATCCACCCCAGGGGATGACATCCATCACACAGTAATCTCGTGTGTGGGAAACTAACGTCTCCTACCCCAACCCTGCAGGAGACGGGACTTCCATTGATTCGTCCCTATCCGAGACGACTAGAGTATCTAACCATTTCTTGATGTTATAGAAAGGTAGCAAATTTTTCTCAATTATTTTAAGACCTTGAGTGTTGGTCCGGCAGGGACTCGAACCCTGGACCTCCCGCACAACAGTCCAGTGCACTATCCATTGGGCTAACTGGGTAGGAATCGAACAAACCCATATTTTTAGTTTTGCAAATCAGCATCATTCTCGTGTTCGGAGAACAGATTTTATCATTCCAAAACTGACTGTAATGGGATGAGATCTATAGCGTCATTAAATTTCACTGGAGACTTTTCACTTTTGACTGCAAACTTATTTAGTGTCGAGTTCGCGGGAGTTATTGACAAGAAAAACGTTCACCTTTATTATTTTTAGAACATTTATAAGGTTGTAACGAGGAAAGAGAAAAATGAAAATTACAAAAAAACGTAGCGCATTTTCATGGAAAGACGATAGAAAAATATCTTTCATGTAAACTGCACTGATGGCTGCTGACACGTCATTCGTCTTTCGCGCCACTTTGTCAGGTTGATCAAAAAATTGCAAATTTTCATTCCTTGATAAAGCCGCCTTTCTTATCAGTAAAGGCCTATCGTGCTTACATAGTAAACAAAATAATACATGGGGGCTTGTGGATATGGAATTGCTCACTTGTTATCATCTCGATATCTCACGAGAGAGTGCAGCGAACGAGTGATATATCGAGTTAGTTACTCCAAGAGAAATTGTATTGGTGAAATATAACTCACGGTATGAATTCATCCTTTTCGACTCAGTGTACGTCCTGCTCTGAGGAGAAAAAGAATTTCACGGATTTTAAGTGTTTTCCGCTGAAAGGGAAATAGCTGAATTTACATCGCACAATGAATCAATCGTCATGCAGAAAAATGTAAACAAATCATAAAGATAAAAAATGGAAAACAGCAAAAAAACCACAATAACTTTCTTTGGGTAAAACAGGAATTTCGATCACGAAAACAAAGTCTGCGCACGTTTTAATTTCCTTAAACCTTTAACTCCCAGAAATGATTAACATGTAAATTCTCCCTGCAATATCCATACCTTATCCAGCAAACAGGTAATGAGAATACTCAAACTTATCAGGTAAAACTTATCTTGATCTAAAACCAAATTGGCGTATCTAATTTGAAAGGAAACATGTAGCAGCAATAGGGAAGAATTAACAATCAGATCTTGGGAGTTAAAGCTTTAACTGTACGTGATCAGTGTGCGGCAGAAGCGCGTGATGAGCACGTGAGAGAACTAGATTGCGCACTTATTTAATTTTAGCTCTTGTCAACATCAAAACCAGCCAATATTTCTAGAAAGTGAAGCGAAGTGTGAAACAAAGCCTTAGCTTGAAAAGAGAAAAATATCCAAAATGCCCACGTATCTGATGTATATCTAAAGATAGCGGTAACACTTGATTTCGCAACATTCACGATCTATAGTATTATTAAAAACTCGATCATTGGATAATGCAATTCAAGACTTTTTATTGGCTTAGCTATTATGGTATATGAGCCAATATACCATACTCTACAAATATGGTAAGCGTACGCGTCGGGTTAAAATTAAAAGGGAGCTAAAAAATTTAAGATTTGGTAAGATTTGTGTAATATCTTGGGGAAGTTTTTAATAAAACAATTATTCCACTCGCGCTTGTTGGATATGAGATGATTATAGCCAACTCGGCGCTACGCGCCTCGTAGGCTATCTATCATCTCATATCCAACGTGCGCTCGTGGAACAATTGTTAAATAGTGGTAATGTAGTTGTCGATGAAATGCCAGCATTTTTTTCTGTTTGGAAACCATGACATCTTCATCGCATGCAGTAAGGGTACCAATTGTACTTTCACCTGTAAAGATGTCAATGTCGTCACCACAACCAGATTTATCAACATAATGGTTTTACTTTCCATGCAAAGACTTTGTTTACATCTACGGATGTTTCTAAGACTGAACTCAACACGTTTTAGAGGAAGTAGTCCCTGTAATGAAAAACTGTTGAATTTCTATGTCCAAAGTTGAAGTGGTTTTCGGGCGAGCTGAGTTTTCGATGCGACAGATCTCTGCACTCAATTCTTCGATAATGTGTTTCAAAATTGTCTTTGATTCAAATTTGCAATCATCAATGTTGAAAGTGTCACGTATAAAAATTATGTAACGAAAGAAAACATATTTCAAGCTCCATCGTGACAGATGAAAAAATAATTTTTAAAAAGATTGCCCATCTCTCATATCATTTAAAACAACAGAATTTGTTTCTCAATGCTGACATTAAGAATATATTAATGGACCTTGAAGTAGCTGACTTTTTCGCCCACGAGGATGAATGAAATGCAACATTACTGATTCCAGTGTCATGTGCACCGCTTGTCTTACATGAACCATGATATATGACCTCCCTTACTGCATCTTAACACAAGAAAAAAAAGGTGGATCAAAGAGAGAGGGACGTAAAATTCTTTTTCACGGTCCCAGCTTACAAGTGGTTCAGTGACAATTTATTCATAAAAGCTCCTGTAAGATACATGGAGGGTTTCTACACACATACACAGATAAAAAAAAAAAAAAACACGAATAACTTCAGCGGTAACGATTTTTTAAATCTCTTTTCCTTTAGTTACAACGCGAAGTCAAGTATCCGTAGCAAAAGAGTTTTATTGGAGTTTAATTGCGGCACTCTTTGGGTAAGGAAAGACAGTGAAGTATTATAGGGCATGCTCTAACTAAAAATCGGAAAATCGTGCAAAAAAATACACAAAAATGCTACTATATTGTGGATAGGATGTTTTTTCCTTTACGTTTCCCTCCGATGATGAACATGTGTAGATTGTTCTCACAGAGTAGAAATCAATGCAACTGATTCCACCAACGAAAAAGTTGTGATCGTTGAGAACCTAGAAGGTTACCTCATAAGGGAAGTATTTTGATGTCACAGCAAATTCTCTTTCCATGTGAGAGATCAGAGAAGGAACACAAATAATATTGATGTCTGTTTAATCTTTCACGGGACTCGATTACGAACGAACATAACCAAATTTTTAATTATGCAAATCAAAATCATTCTCATAATCGGAGAGAACAGATTTTATCATTCTAAACCTGATTGCATTGGCATAAGAGCTATAGCGCCACTGAATTTCACCGGAGACTTTTCACTCTTGGCTGCAAACATATTTGGTGCGGCATCGGCGGGAGTTATTGATGAGAAAAAAGTTCACCTTTATCATTTTTAGAACATTTATAACGTTGTAACGGTGAAAGCGAAAATTGAAAATTTGGAAAAAACGTAATGCATTTTCATGGAAAGATGATGGAAAAATATCTTTCATGTAAGCTGCATTGATCGATATCGCCAATCAGCTGCTGACGCGTAGCTCGCCTTTCGCGCCACTTTGTCAGGTTGATCAATGAATTGCAAATTTTCATTCCTTGATAAAGTCGCCATTCATACATAGTAAACAAAATAATACATGGTGCCTTGTAGATATGGAATTACTGTCTCGTTATCATCTCGACATCTCACGAGAGAGCAGCGAACGAGTCGTATATCGAGTTAATTACTCCAAGAGAAATTGTATTGGCAAAATGTAACTCGCGGTATGAATTCATCCTTTCGATTCAGTGTACGTCCTGCTCTGAGGAGAAAAAGAATGTTACGGATTGCGAGTGTTTTCCGCTGAAAGGGAAATACCTGAATTTAAATCGCACAATGAATCAATCGTCATGCATAAAAGTGTAAACAAGTAATAAAGATAAAAATAAAAAACCAAAAACAAAAAAAGCACAATGACTTTCTTAAGGTAGAACAGCAATTTCGATCACGAAAAGAAAGCGTAACTAATTTAAAAGGAAACATGTTGCAGTAATAGGGGAGAATCAACAATCAGATCTTGGGAGTTAAGGCTTTAACGGAACGTAGTCAGAATGCGGCAGAAGCGCGTGATGAGCACGTGACATAGTTAGATTACGCGCTTTAGTTAGTTTAGCTCTTGTCAGCATAAAACCCGCCAAAATTTTTCGAAAATGAAGCGAAGTGTGAAACAAAACCTTAAATTAAAGAGAGGGGAAAAAAATATAATTTTCCTACGTTTCTGCTGAATGTCTAAAGATCGCGGCAATAGTTTTGATTTCGCGACATTCATGATCTATAATGATAATAACGGTAATGTTGTTGTCTGTGCATACCAGCATTTGTTTCTGTTTCGAAACCAAGAGATCTTCATCGTACGCAGTAAGGGTACCATTTATATCTTCATAAGTAAAGATGTCAATGTGGTCACCACAACCAGATTTATCAACATGACGGTTTTACTTTCCATGCAAAGATTTTGCTTACATCTACGGACTTCTTTTAAGACTGAACTTAATATGTTTTAAAGGAAAGAGTCCCTGTGCAATCAGTTCTCTTGGGAGTTAAAGCTTTAACCGTGCGTGATCAGTATGCGGCAGAAGCGCGTGATGAGCGCGTGACAGAGCTAGATGACGTGTTATATTTAACTCTAGTTCTTTTCAACATCAAAACCAGCCAATATTTCTCGAAAATGAAGCGAAGTATGAAACAAAACCTGAGGTTAAAAAAAGGGTAAAAACATTACAAACTGCTTACGTTTCTGTTTTATGTCTATGAATTGCGACAACAGTTTTGATTTCGCAACATTCACGATCTCTAGTATTAATAGCGTTAATGTAGTTGTCGGTGAAATACCAGCATTTTTTTTCGGCTTTTAAATCATGACATCTTCATCGCACGCAGTAAGGGCATCATGTATATTTTCACACGTAAAGATGTCAATGTCCGCCGTCATCACAACCAGATTTATCAACATGACGGTTTTACTTTCCATGCATCCAAATATATTGTTTACATCTACGGACATTTCCAAGACTGACCTTCATACGTTTTAAAGGAAATATTCCCTGTAATAAGAAATTGTTATATTTCTATATCCAAAGTTAAAGTTTTTTTCGGGCAAGTTGAGTTCTCGATGCAACAGATCTCCGCATTCAGTGCTCTTAAATTATGTTTCAAAATTGTCTTTGATTCACATTTGCAATCAATATCTTCATACTAAGCAAGATGATATCCGTTCGCTTTTTAGATAGATAGATACTTTATTGGTAAATACTTTGCAGTATGAACTGAATTGCGTATTCACAGATATAAAATAGAAATTACTATGTACATGTAGACATCTTAGTATTAAAATTACATAGTTCATCGTAAGGTGGAAACTGTGCATTATTTGTGGCTGTTGACTATTCTGGCCGAAGCAATAAAAAAACTGTTTTTAACTCTATTTGTCTTGCAAAGTGGCAAAGCAAAGGTACGCTCGTGCCTTGACCTATGAGAGCTTACATAGCGGGGTGGTAAAAGTTTACTTAATTTATGCTGAGGATCGTTCATTACATCGCAAAATATTGCTGTACACATATTTTCATGGTGGTCTTTCACCATGGAAGATTCATAATAACTAAGGCCTGTTCGTGTTGCATACCACGACAAATGACTCTCATAGATATCTTTCCTGAATACGTTCTAGTTCTTGGTGGAGGTATTCAGGGAGAGAGTAATGAAAAACTTGTGCTGCATAATCGATTATGGATCTTACACATGCCGTATAAAAGAGGCAAAGGTCTTTTGGTGGAACGTGAGCTCTTTTTAGCTGAACAAGGAAATAGGTTCTCTTTGCTGCTTTCTTGGTAATCTCAGTTATGTGAGCGTTCCATTTCAAATCTTCGGAGATGGTAACACCCAAGAGTTTGGCTTGTTTAACCAATTTCATGTGTTTACCATCTATTGAAACTGGATCAAAATCCCTTGGAATTGAAGAGAAACCAATTCGCAGCTCTTTCCATTTGTCTATGTTTAGTATTAGTCTGTTTTTCTTCGACCACTCTATTACTTAGTTCGTGGTATTTTGAGCTCCACTGGGGTGATCTTTCTTTGAGGCCGTCGTCTCGTCGACAAATTTCCATAGGGAGGCGTTGGTGATCGCTAAATCGTCTATCATAGTCAAGAAAAGCCAGGGACCTAGTTTGGTACCTTGCGGGACACCAGATGGAACAGAGTCCCATTCCGATACGCACCCATCAGACATCTTAATTCTCTAATAACGGTCTATCTCACCTAGTTTGAAATTTCTCTTTGAAGGAGTTCGAGATATAATTTACACTCGATGGTAAATAAAAACTGATATCCACGTGCACTATATTACCACCTTCATGTGCATTACTGACCAAGTGTGAGCTTAAGAAGGCTGCGTATTGACCTTCACTAAGTTTTTAAGAACCGAGGCGAGATCCTCGTCAAAAAAAGGATTCTTTGCGCGATACAAACAAACATCTACATGCCCCATGGAATTACTGAATGAATCGACGAGTCTCGTCATAATGTTCTTTGTTTTTACTAGAGAAGTATCTGTGACTCCGTTGTAGCCAAAACTGCCAAAAATAACCTTTTATTCATGTGACAATAATATTTGTCTAGTTCTGACATTAGACGAGATATCTAATCGGCTACTTGACAATTATTACAAGATCGAGTGTTGGATATGATATGATAAATAGGCAACAAGGCGAGTTGGCTATAATCATCTGATATCCAACAAGCGCGAGTGAAATAATTGTTTTATTAAAAGGAAAACGCACCCAAGATATTAGACAAATCTTCTTGACTTTATTTTGTAGGAAGAAACCGGATGTTACAATGTACAGATATTAGATTATGGTATATTGGCTCATATACCATAATGGCTAAGCCAATAAGAAGTCTTGAATTGCATTATCCAATGATCCAGTTTTTAATAAAAGAACATTTTTTTTTTTTTATGTGTGTGACCTAAGCAGGAATCAAAAGACAACACATTTGGTCCTCTTGAGTAGCCAATCGCAACACAACATTCGCCAAATCTTGCTCGCTTACGGGTCCCACCACTTTAGAAGAACAAAGACACAGAAGGAATATTTGTGAATAACGTGACAAAAAGCCAACAAAAGGGAAATTTTTACCCCAGAAACCACAATGACTCTGAATACGAGCAATTATTTTGATGTAAACTGGAGGCTATTATGCTTCAAATATTTTTGCAACGTACAGAGATATATGAATAGAAATAAAAACTTTTGTAAAGCAAAACTTTTACTCTTGTTACTTTCAGGCATGTAGATATAACAAATGGCATCTTTTGGAGAATAGAGGGATTTAGCGGATGACGGTTTGACAGGTACAAATCAATTTTTAATTTGGAATTTATGACAGCTGTTTAGAGCTCATGTTATTTATGGAAGCGCGTATTCCTGTGTTTCTACCTCCTGACAACTGAATTAAATATAATTTCAGTAGATTTTCCTGGTTTATTGTTTTCAGATCGGAAATTATTTCACAAAAATCAAGAAAATAAATTTGTATTGGTTTCTCTCACTTAATTCACTTCTGACTAGTCTGCGCGCGTTTTAATTTCCCTAACCCTTTAACTCCCAGAAGTGATTAACATGACAATTCTTCCAGTAATATTGTAAAATCCAGCAAATAAATAATGAGAATACTCAAACTTATCAGGTAAAAGTTGTTATCTTGATAAAAAACCAAATTCACGTGAGTAGTTTAAAAGGAAACATGTAGCAGCAACCAGGTCTTTAGGAGTTAAAGCTTTAACTGCACGTGAAAAGTATGCGGCAAAAGCGCGTGATGCGGAGCGCGTGACAGAGCTAGATGACGTGTTATATTTAATTATAACTCACGTCAATGTCAAAACCAACCAATATTTCTCAAAAATGAAGCGAAGTGTCAAATAAAGCCTTAGGTTAAAAAAAGCAAAAGTTACAAAATTCCTACGTACCTGCTCCATGTCTATGGATTGCAGCAACAATCTGGATTTAATAACAACGGTAATGTAGTTGTTGATGAAATACAAAAACTTCGATATTTATTCTGTTTCGAAACCATGGCATCTTTATCGCACGCAGCAAGGGTACCATTTATATCCTCAGATATAAAGATGTCAATTTCGTTACCACAACCAGATTTATCAACATAACAGTTTCACTTTCCATGCAATGCTTTTGTTTACATCTACGGGCGATTCTAAGACTGAACTCAATGTTTTAAAGGAAATAGTTCTTGTAATGAGAAATTGTTATATTTTTATGCCCAAACTTTTTAGAGTGATTTTCGGGCGAGCTGAGTTTTCGATGCCGCAGATCTCTGCATTCAGTGCTCTTCGAATGTGTTTCAAAATTGTCTTTGATTCAAATTTGCAATCACTATCGACAAAATAAACAAGAGGATATACCTTCGCTTTTTAATACGAATTTTCCCCCTAGTTTAAGATTTCTCTTTGAAGAAATGAATATTCGTATCCAAGTGCGGCTATGTAATAGCCTCTTTATGCACATTACTGACCAAGTGTGAGTTTGAAAAGCCTGTGTATTGGCTAAGTTCCTTCACTTTATTTTGAAGAACCGATACAAAAGCTTCGTCAATAAAGAATTTATTGCATGAAAAAAATTATTTACACGCCTCAGGAATTACTACATGAATCTGCGAGTCTCTTCGTGATTTTCCTTGTTTTCACGAGAGACATAACTGTGATTCCGTTGTAACCAAAACTGTCAAAAAACCTTTTTTTCATGTCACATAAATACAAAGTGGTGTCATTAGACATTACACGAGGTATTAAACCGGCTACAAGCAATTTTTTTCGTTTTTGCGTAATCTAAGTAGGAATCATATTAATAAACCATACACTTTGTCCACCTTGGTAGCCGGTGTGAGCACAGGATTCGTCTAATATCGCTCCGCGCTCGCGGATTCCAACGCTTTAGAACAAGGAATATTTGATAAACGTGACAAACCTAACAAAAGTGAAATCTTTACCCTAGAAACCACAATCACTACGAATTCTTAATCACATATAAAAACGAATCCTCGCCAACGTCACGATTAATCATTTGGGTTTCTTAACTCGGATACTGAACGTATCATTAATTCGAGATATAGGTATGAATGGAACATTTACTTCTTCCCTCCTTCGATTCCTGTTTATTTTTTTCTAAATCCGATGAATCTTGATCACGTATGAAAACGAAACCTCGCTAACGTCGCGATTAATTATTTTTCCTTTGAAGGCTTGCCAACATCATTCGAACTTGACCCGTTATTAATGTGGTTTGCTAGGGAACTAGACTTTTGTCTTCATTTATTCGAACTACGTATCCACAAGGTGGTTAGTCAAGTTATTTCTGACTGGTTTTCAGTTGGAGTTCCGTTTTAGTAGATATATCTTTTGCTCAGTAATAGAATGAATTTGGTACATATTGAGCTTGTTTATTTATTTCGTTCGCTGAAAGATTAAAACGTGGGCTCAATGAATGCTGATGATGGTGCAGAATCTGATTCTAAGGGACGAGATCACCTCACCAGCTATTAGAAATTATCAAAATATCTTCTTCAAAACTATACAGCAACACATTTTCTTTTTCAGCGATGCGTTTACTGATATTTTCAAAGTTCTCCCTAGTTTTGCGATATGAATAGTGTGCTGCATCAATAGTGTGATAATGGAAACTTTGAGATTCTCCCTCTTTCTTTATAATTAAATATACATGTGTTTCACGTTCTCTTTAAATTACTTTTGTGTGACTCTCCTCTTTCCATGTTTTCTAGCACAGTACAATTGATTCTATTTTATTTCCAGCTATGGCGGAAAGTAACCTCCCTACAACGGGAGAAGAACTGGATGCAAAAGATGAGCTCCCGGTCACAAGTGAGAAACATAGGCTTGCAACGCATACAAGAGGTATTATTTTTGGATAAGTGGGTTCAGATGGGACACTATTTTTTCTTTTTTGTGCAAGAAAAAGATCATTAACTTTCAAAGTTTCCAAAAAATATATAGTTCAAGAGAAAGAGCAAAAAAGACCCTTCCCATTGACATAAAATCAGATCACACACAGGTATTTTGTGGTCTGTTGTCACTGTTCTCTGAACAATTCTAAGTGGGAATAAACTACATTGATGCCACGCTTACCATATTCTCCTTCGCAGCCGCCGTTTGATTTCGTCACGGAACCTGCTCTCTCCCCTGTAGCGTGACGAGACTAAACAAAAGATGCGAATGAGATTTCTCTAGCTAGCGAGTAGGCCCGAATACTAGGCTTTTAAGTAATGGGCTCCAGGCTTTTATTATTGGTGTTCCGCATGAGTGTTTAAAAATTTACTGCGATAAAGCAAACGGAAAATCCATTTTATCTCCAGGAGATCTTGACCAAAGATATGTTGCGGTCTGCGTTTCCCGAATAGGTGAAAATATATTAAACGAAGAAAAATGGAGTCATAGTTAAAAGGCTTTTATAAAAAAGGGAAAGTCCTCTTTACGGTAATTTTGAAGGGGTTGTTATTTGAGAGCAGTTCAACTTGAAGGTTTTGGAAATCTGAAAATTCGCTTGGTTAGAATTACACATTGTTGTGATCACTGATAAGTTTAAAATAACTTCTTGTTAATTTCAGCGACCGAGGAAAGTCAAGTAACTTCATGTGACCATGAATTCGGTGTATACGTTGATCCTTTAAGAGGTGAGAAAACAAGATGAAATTGCACTCTTGAAAGACGCCCCAGTATAGTTTTGGCACATTTACATCAACTTTTCTTATGTACTGTAAATAACTTTAGAAACAGAAAAATATAACTCTTCGGATTTCAAGCTTTGTCACCATCAGAAAAAAGAATAAGATTTAAGATTTCATCTAAGATTATTCGTCCCAAATGTAGAAGAGTCAATTTATATAGTACATGCACTTGTTAATTATTAATTAATCAATTAACTTATTTATCTTTTGTTGCTGAATTGGTGAAGGATTTTTCTTGTTTTTAAATATTTATTGAATTGTCACTACCATGGGGCTGGGCTGGTAGTCGAACCTTGTAGAGGACATGATTTCTTATTATTTCCACAACCCCCACATTGTAAGTTGTGTGCAAATCTTTAAATAAGTATATAATTAAATAAAAAAATAAACAAAGCAAACGAACCTGAGCCCGGTTTGTTTTCAGGGATAGCAAAAGAATGTCTCGAGACAGGAAACAAAGAATACAGACAAGGAGAGGCTAATAACGCGATAAACTCCTACACTGAAGGACTTCAAGTCAACTGCAGAGATAAACGGCTCAACGCCAAGCTTTATAGTAACAGGGCAGCAGCTCATTTCCATCTGGGTAAGGATTTCATTTCAAACTTATAAATTTGTCGTGCAGCGATAGATAATGGAATGCGCAATCTCCTTCAAGCAAAGACGTGATTCTCGCAAGTGGACCACAATCTCAGGCGCGGATCCAGGATAATGAAATGGGGGTGAATTTTTGTAATAATATAATAGAACCAAAGCCTGGTTGAGGTGTTTGAGGTCTGTACATCAGCATGATTGATTTCCCATGAATAATTAACATTTTCGAATTTTAGACAACGCAAATGCCAATTGTATTATTTTAGAATTGTAAAAAAGCCAGCTATTGAGCGCTGCATTGTGGATGGAGGTGCAAAACCTTAGAGTTATAAACAGAATCTAAAAATCGAAATCGCACGTCGTCGGAATGGCAGAGTAGTCAGACCTGGCCTGGAGGACGACAACGCAACGTCGTTAAAGCATGGAAACGAGGCGTTTTTGGATTACATGCTGGACAGTGTGTTTGTGGGTTCAAAATGAATAGATTGATTGGTAGAACCAGTCATCCCTTATGCATATTCTCCACCGCAATCAGAGAAATCAGAGAAATCAAATATTATTTCAATATTTGAGGGATAATAAAAAAAAGAAGGAACGGGGCTCAGAAAAGGGGGGGGGGATTAACCCATTTCACCTCCCCTGGATCCATACCTGAATCTAAGAAATTGCATCAAAGAAGCCGAACCCAGTGCATCCCAGATACTAGCTGGGATAGGAGACCACAGGTTAGGAGCGAGGCAAATTTTTTTAACAGTTATTTTTTCCGTAAGAGAATCTGATCACAACATTAAATGAAATAAATTTCCTTTTTCGTGACACCGCATAAAAATCAATTAAAGAAATGATCCTCGCAGATGGACCTCGATTTAAGCCATTGCAATTTTTTTTGGCCTCTTTTCTGCATTTGCATGTAATGAACACCTAAAACTCATACCCTAAATTCCATAGGAAACTACCAAGAGTGTCTCGATGATGCAGCAGTTGCTGTTCAATTGGAACCCACTTTAATTAAAGCCATCAAAAAAGGTGGGTTCTCAGCCATAATTCATCAAAAATCTTTCTATGATTTCGTCAAAAATGAAAAGTGTGGATCACAGCAGGATACATCACCCCAGGTGTCCATGATATCTGCTGTGTTTATATCTGCTATAAAGGTAAAAAGCACTAGTAAACGTCAATAAACTTTCAATTGAACCTTCGTTGGAAGCCGCTTTGTATAAGCTCCTTATAGTCCATTTTAAGTTCTTCCACTGTTGATAATTTCTTCTTTATCACAATTTTTGTTTTCGAGCTAAACAAAAATCAAATCGTTTTCTGCATACGTTTGTACCTTGACGGTAATAACTACCTTGCACCACCGACTGCTGCCTTCTTTTCAGGAGCCAGTGCTTGTGTCGAGCTTTCCTTGTATAAAGAAGCAAGAAGCTGGTTTCATATGGGATTGGCCGTATCCTTTCACGAATGTTTCAAACGTGATACAAGAAGCTACGCAGGAAATATTTCCAAGAAAATTAACACGTTACAGTCAGATTCGTATACACGTAATGCAAGCGATGTTCACTGATACCACACTGAGCAGTTGTTAGGAGTATTCTCAAAGGGCTCTTTCAATTACTGCGCAAATCTCAGTTTAAAAAATTTCATTTCAAAAATTCATTAAAAAATTTCCAACTGATGGCCCCTAGTTTGTATCTCTAGGCGAACATCACCTTCACAACCAAAACTAAGCAAATAACTGCGCTTGAGAGCTGGTTAGTTCACTCTAAGATAATCAAAGAGATCAAATCTCCAGAATAAACCCAAGTTTGAGCTAGCGCTCCCATTCCTATGGTTCCATCTCGTATTCTAAATTGATAAATAACACAGTTCCACCACATTCTCGCACATCCATTCATAATTTATTTATCCTCAACAAGTTTTAAGATCGAAAACAATAGCAAACCCCTGGTTCATTTACTGAGCAAATCTAGTGCTAAACTAAAATTTATGGCAAACAGAGATGCCAGTCTCGGCTGTGGTTATCAAGACCAGGGACAGTTCAAAACAGCAATCGGGTACCATCAACGTCATCTAGAAATTGCAAAAGAAGTGGGAGACAAGGTCAGAGAGGGAAGTAGTTATGGCAATCTCGGCTGCGCTTATCAAGGTCTAGGACAGTTCAAAACAGCAATCGGGTACCATCAACGTCATCTAGAAATTGCTAAAGAAGTGGGAGACAAGGCCGGAGAGGGAAGAAGTTATGGCAATCTCGGCTGCGCTTATCAAGGTCTAGGACAGTTCAAAACAGCAATCGGGTACCATCAACGTGATCTAGAAATTGCTAAAGAAGTGGGAGACAAGGCCGGAGAGGGAAGAAGTCATGCCAATCTCGGCTGCGCTTATCGCAGTCTAGGACAGTTCAAAACAGCAATCGGGTACCATCAACGTCATCTAGAAATTGCTAAAGAAGTGGGAGACAAGGCCGGAGAGGGAAGAAGTTATGGCAATCTCGGCTGCGCTTATCAAGGTCTAGGACAGTTCAAAACAGCAATCGGGTACCATCAACGTCATCTAGAAATTGCTAAAGAAGTGGGAGACAAGGCCGGAGAGGGAAAAAGTTATGCCAATCTCGGCTGCGCTTATAAAGGTCTAGGACAGTCCAAAACAGCAATCGGGTACCATCAACGTGATCTAGAAATTGCTAAAGAAGTGGGAGACAAGGCCGGAGAGGGAAGAAGTTATGCCAATCTCGGCTGCGCTTATCAAGGTCTAGGACAGTTCAAAACAGCAATCGGGTACCATCAACGTCATCTAGAAATTGCTAAAGAAGTGGGAGACAAGGCCGGAGAGGGAAAAAGTCATGCCAATCTCGGCTGCGCTTATCAAGGTCTAGGACAGTTCAAAACAGCAATCGGGTACCATCAACGTGATCTAGAAATTGCTAAAGAAGTGGGAGACAAGGCCGGAGAGGGAAGAAGTCATGCCAATCTCGGCTGCGCTTATCAAGGTCTAGGACAGTTCAAAACAGCAATCGGGTACCATCAACGTGATCTAGAAATTGCTAAAGAAGTGGGAGACAAGGCCGGAGAGGGAGGAAGTTATGCCAATCTCGGCTGCGTTTATGCCAGTCTAGGGCAATTTAAAACAGCTATCGGATATCATCAGCGTCGTCTAAAAATTGCTAAAGAAGTGGGAGACAAGGTCGGAGAGGAAGGAAGTTATGGCAATCTCGGTATCGCTTATTGCAGACTAGGACAGTTCGAAACTGCAATCGAGTACCATCACCTTGCTCTAGAAATTGCTAGGGAAGTGGGAGACAAGGTCGGAGAGGGAAGAAGCTTTTGCCTTCTTGGTAGAATTCGTCTAAGTCAAGGAGAGTTTAAAGCAGCAATCGAGTGTGATGAACGTCACCTGGAAATTGCTAAAGAAGTAGGAGACAAGGCTGGAGAGGCATACGCACTCTGTTCTCTTGGTGAAAGTTTTAAGTGCCTAGGAAATGTTTTGAAGGCGTTTGTCTACTTTCAGTCGAGTGTAGAGGTGTATGATGATATCAGGGCCAGTCTTCAACTCAACGATCAGTGGAAGATTTGTTATCGTGATCAACACCAAACGGCGTACAAAGGTTTGTGGCGTACAAATCTACAGCAAGGTAACGTCGTAGAGGCTCTTCTTGCCGCAGAAAAAGGACGTGCGCAGTCTCTGAGAGATCTCATGGACACAAGATATCAGCCTGGAGGTTCTTCAACAAACAGCTCTTCGAACAATACGTTTCTGAGTGCTGTTCCATCGAGCACAGTTTTTATGGCTATAAATGGTCCTTGCGTTTACCTCTGGGTAATACTCAGCAACAATAACATCCAGATGAGAAAGGTACATGTAAATAGTTTCAAGTATGAGAATGATTTGGAAATTTTTATTGAGCACCTGAACAAAACCGCTCTTGAGGAGATTGGTGCAAAAAGAAATGTTAGGCGCGAAAATCCTTCGCTTGATTCGCCGAAACGGGAGGCAATGGCGAGTGATGTCATCCCAATTGATGTGTTGTACTCGAAATCAAGGGCTTTACAGAAGATTTATGAAATCATCGTTACTCCCATTGCTGATTTGATCGAGGGTAAAGAGCTTACATTTGTTCCTGAGGGGCCATTTTGCCTTGTACCTTTCGCAGCATTGGAGGACTCCAAGTCAACTTATCTAAGTGATTCTTTTACAATTCGCGTGCTTCCGTCCTTGACGACCCTCCAATTAATTCCTGATTGCTCAACTCAATTTCATATGACGACTGGTGCATTGCTTGTTGGAGACCCATGTTTCAAAGATATCATCTATCAGGGAAGACGTTTGCGGCAACTTCCAGGAGCACGGAAAGAGGTGGAGATGATCGGACGTTTCCTCAATATCGCCCCTGTCACTGGAGAAATGGCAACAAAAGATGAAGTGTTAAACCGAATGTCATCGGTGGCGTTGGTACACATCGCAGCGCATGGTAAAATGGAAACTGGAGAAGTTTTTCTGGCACCAAACATCACAAGAGAAAACCCAAAACCTCAAGAGAAAGACTACCTAATGACAATGAATGATGTGGCAGAATCTGGACTGCGAGCACGACTTGTTGTATTAAGTTGCTGTCACACTGCTCGCGGGGAGGTTATGGCTGAGGGTGTGGTAGGCATCGCCCGAGCACTTTTGGGTGCAGGTGCTAGATCTGTTGTGGTAACCTTGTGGGCGATTGACGACGAGGGAACCCTGGAGTTCATGAGTTTCTTCTACGATGCGCTTGCTAAAGGAAAGAAGGCAAGTGAAGCTCTCAATCAGGCCATGAAGTGTATGAGAGAAATTGGAAAATTCAAGGAGGTGAAGCACTGGGCACCATTTGTACTCATTGGGGATGACGTCAGCCTGGATTTCAACGATGTTTAGACGCTGAAGTAAGCAACTATTCTGTTTATAATTTTTACTTAAAAACATAAAAAGTGACTTTGAATCATAATTTATTGTTTATATTTGAGCAGTGTTGCTTTTGCTATTGTTTTTCTTCTAATCGGGTTAAAAGTTTGTCTTTTTGCCCCAGCTAATTGAGATGCGGTACAATCGCGTGGAGAAACCTACGATTACAACAATCTTTTAAGAAAAGATGATACGAGCTAAAAAGGAAATATCTTATATGAAAATCTTGTTGTGTAGTGTATCTCTTCATGTCTAGGGAAAAATTTTATTGTAACTCAACGATCTATTCTAAATTTAGATCCTTTTATTTAACAGCTGAGGCAGTGAGCATTGGAATCCAGAGGAGTTTGTAGTTACCAACAAATGTTGATATTTGGAGCAAAAACCAGGAAGATACCGATGAAATCTACGTCAAGAGTCTTCTTTGCAAAGCAGAGACAACCAAAAGACGGCCAACGTCTAATTCAACAAGTGGCATTAAAGATTTCCATTGACTCAAAAAGTTGAACTGCTGTGACGAGCATGTAGAACTTTCGACACTCAAAAGGAGAACTTTTAAGTGTTTTGATCTTTGATATCTTGCTTAAACTTATTTCTATACATATTTTTAATGAGGAAGTTTTAAAATTATCAGGACTAGCAATCTGAAAAGTAACATTTTTTATCTGACTTAATCTATCAACAGGATCTCGGGCGTAACATTTACTTCGAGGTTAGAACGTCTGGAAAACGCTGTCAGCGTTTTCTGACAGGTTTTTCTCGATCATTTTTTCTCAGGAGGAATGTAAGGCTATCATAGCCATATGCATGTCTAGAGAATTTCCATTGAACTTAGAGAGTAGTCAGTTGCCCCATTGCTCCGTGATCATAGTTTATGTTCGAAGGAAATTGTGATTAGCGGTTTGAGGATTTTTACTAAGTCATTGCTTAAGTCAATGTTATTTTAATTTCCGGGAAAATAACAGATTCTGACCTTTATGGCCGGAAGTTAGTCTTGGGATTACTTATTTTTTTAAGATTTCTCCTTTACGTTTGAATGCGATAGATTGTGTTTTTTGTATAAGCATTTCAACGTATTTTTAGGATGCTGTTTAAACTAATCGTCCAAAGGCAAAACGAATATATTTTTTTTAATTTGTTACCGACCAGCATAAAATTGCGTATCCTACGAAGCATTGAAAGAAGCACAGAAATTGCGAGGGAGTAGGAAACAAATGATTTTATTTAGTCCCTTTAATTGGATTGTTTACCTATTGTATGAGTACAATAAAATAACGTTCGAATATCAAAAAATGAGACAAATCGTTGGACATTTTGTTGGAAGGGTAGGGAAAGTTAATAACAAAATGAAGAAAAGTCTCTAGCAACCTGCAAGCAGCAACTGCCTTGAATGGATATATATGTATATATATATATATATATATATGTAATAATTTATAGCTGTATGACAGTTATCGATGAATGCCTGAATCATATCTGTGAGGCCATCAAGTATTTGGCAGAATGTGTCACTAAAATTGAACCCCTAGGACAAACAAATGGGAAGAAGATAGTTATCAGAGTACTTAACCTCATAAAATCAATATTTCATCAAATAAATTCAGCTTTTCTCTTTCCCTTCTGTTTTATTTAGTTCTTTCACATGCTAAAGTAAGAAAAACAACTAAATCAGGACTTAGAGCACAAGAGTAGTTTTTGATTGTGTTTCTTGATGGGGACTCACGTTTTTTCTTCCTACGCTCGTGACGAGACGAAAAAACGTCTTTCTCTGAACAAAAGTTCGTTTCGAATTTCGCCCAGTGATCAGTGTAGCTTACGTGATTTTCTGTTCTTGCACTAGCCTGCGAGGAAGTCCTCACTATAACCGCTTTAAGTAGAAAACTTGGATAGAGATCAACGGAGAAATCTTTCTGCGCAAGAACAATCCAAGAAGGTATTTTGAATCGCAATTTCCTCTTCCCCCCCATACCCCCTCCCCCTCCTCCCATACCCCCTCCCCCTCCTCCCATACCCCCTCCCCTTCATACCCCTTCCTCTCATACCCCCTCCCCTCTATACCCCCTCCCCCCTTCTTTTTACCTCGCGCAGGCAGTACGGGTGAACTGAGGAGAAAGTTGCAACCCACAGGAAGAATCCTGGAGCAAACGGTGAGATAAAGAAACACTCCCACTTTTTTTCTATCACCCAATTTCTTCATCGTTCTCTACCTCTGGAGACTAACGTAACGATTGCACTTTAGATTGACTTTTATTCCACTTTCTTAGGCCCTAAAGCAAATGATGCAGCAACTGGATCACGAACGGAACTTGAAATTCGACGCTTTTGAACGCGTGGAAGATCTTGAGAGACAGGTTCATCGCGTTTTTTTTTTTTATTTTCTTCAGATAAGGTGGCGTCTTAAAGACATTATTCTGTACACTGGGTGGTTTTGTTCTCATCTCCGTATTTCTATTTATTTCTTCCTTTCAGATTTATAAATACAAGCAACATCTGATCAGCGATCTATCAAGGCCAGGAGTTGGAGCAGGTACGGTTTATGGCACGCAGACTAAAAATAATTCGAGTTCTAAAGAAATCCGTGACTATCCACGACTATCTGATGTTATTAAACGTTTTAATTTTTTTTGACATATGGAAGGATATTGTTGACACATACCGCTTCACTCTCTCTCCAACCCCCCCCCCCCCCCGCTCCATAACGAATCACTAGCCCTTGCATTTTTAATTGAATTGACGTGTATGTTCTGTTTTAAATTGGTTTGAACCTCTTGCCCTGGATTTTATCCGCGTCCTTTCTTCTCGAAGAGGGTTAGACGCCGCTAGAGAACAAAGATAGTTACCTTAGCATAAGTGATCTTTTGTGCTTATGATTTCCAAATTTCAATGAGACTTTGGGCTTTTGATATAGCGTCTCTATGTTATGAAACAAACTGCTAAAACTCCGAACCAAGGGTTGGTGCAATTTACTCCGAATTGGAAGCTCTGGGTGTATTCCGTTGCACTTTAGAGCAAGACATTTTACCCATATATTTTACTGACATTCTATTCTCCATCCTGGATTATAAATGGATTTTGGAGAATTTTCGGGGACTTGGCAAATTCTTGTAGGGAGTGGGGAATAACTCGCGGTGGACTCGGTTTTAGTTGCTTCTCACTGTCGAAACGGGATGATCACTGTAACGTAGCAACGTCAGCCACTTAGCCTGCGAGCAAAACTAAAGGACATATGTGAAAAATGAAAAATTCTCAGTGCTGACGTTATAGTAACCACACAAAAATCATGAGACGAACTCTTATCCTGGTCTCTTTTTATAGGCTCGAGAGCCGCATCACGCACAGACAAACGCCTCTTGTCCTCTTACCAGACGGTGCCGGACATCTACGCAGCGTCCCTGCTGTTCGTCCCATCCGCCAGTCCATCCGGCTAAGCCTGTCAAAGTGGTGCAGCCAGTAGCTGGAGGAGGTTTATGGCCACTCCCTGTAGTATTTCCACAGAGACAAGCTCCCACACCGGACCCTGGTGAGTCATAACAATAGGTGATGGTTCTTTAGTTTTTTATTTGTTTGTTATTTTCTTTGACAATTTAGAGAGGACGGGATTAACGCTTTCCACCCTAGTTGTCAGAGATACGTCATCTGATTGTATCAGTTTTACCTAGTTCACATTTTTCTTGATGTTTCAGTGAGTGGCTCGTATTCACCGCCTCCCAAAATTCAAAGGCCGAAAACTGTAAGTACTTAGAGAACGATATTATTTGCCCAAGGCATTACGTCCTTTCGAATCCAGATGAATTATCATCCTAGCTTCCCGTTGAAGGACATATTGCACATAACTGCCTTGAGTTTAAAGGACTCCACAAATATTTGTTACAAAACAAAATAAGAGATAACATCAACAACAACAAGAGACGGGCAATAGAGGCAGTTTTCAACTTACTGTAGAAAAACCGAAATCAATCTAATCACCACGGCCAATCACAATAAAGGCCTACATCATTATTAGCCAATGAGAACTAATATTTAAACCAGGCATGCAACCAAAAGCATGGGAAAACGCAGCTGACCACGATTGGATTTCGTTTTGCCTGTGATTGGTTGAGCGGATGGTGCGAGTTTTCTGGACGAATCAAAGAAAGGGGTAAAGCAAAAACAGAGGCTCCCGGATTACTTTCGACACTCAAATTTACAGTTCAAATTCTCGATTCAGAATGTTCTAAATACTCTTCTTTCTTCCTGCAGCACACTGGTCGTTTAAGAGGGAAAATATCTAACAGTCGCTTGGGTGACCTTCAACCAGATGATGTTCCAGATACAAGACTTCCTTCAACACTTTTAACTTTTTTGCTGAGAGCAAAACAGACTCACTAATTGGGCTACGTTTAGCGCAATACGACCGAAACGACTTGAAAGGGCCCCGGAGAGATGAACTAGCAGCCGTAGCACATACTCGGGTTTTTCATAAAGCAGCTTGTTCACACGCTAGGGAAATGCTTTTCTTCTCTGATGATTTGGCAGCTTACTATTTTAGAGGAAGTCTATTACCTCGAATCTACAAGTTTACTCCCAGAGACACGACTTGGGTCCTAGGACTCGAAAATACGAGACCTCATCGTATTATTGACTCGAGTAATTAGTTTAATATTGTTTTGAATATAACATAATATATGAATAATCATCACAAAGAAATTGTGTGGAAGAAACTTAAAAGCTCCAATAGAATAGATCAACATAGTGGAAAGTATTTTTTTATCTCTAGAATAAATGAGTTATTTATACCGTGATTATGGATACATTCTTATGCTAATGAAAACATTTGCTGAGGTTTTAACTTTTAAAAAAATCGATTGTAGAGAATTGTCAAGTGGAGGAGTTAGTTGCAGCAAAATTTCCTTATATTATGTTTATTTTGTCTTTAGTGGTAAAAATGACATCAGAACATCTTAAAAGGGTTTTATGAACCACTACTTTGAATGCAGGCGGTAAAATGATTTTTGAAGAACTATATATAATCGAAACCGTAGGTGAGAATTAACTCCGAAGCGTAAATTAAAGTGGTAAATGAAACCCATGAAAAACCCACTGAGCGTTAGCCTAGTGAAGGGTATCAGGGAACTACACGAGATAAAGAAAATGTCCTTGTGACCTCGGTGTTGGAATCGAACCCACGACCTCCGAATTAGATCTACCGTTGCTCTGCCTACTAAGCTACCTTCACTAGGGCTAACACTCAGAGAGTTTTTTATGGGTTTGATTTAGCACTTTAATTTACACTTCAGTGTTAATTCTCTGTTCCATCATTCATTAATGACTATGACAATTAATATCTACGAGGGCTCAATGATGAGCCACTGGTCGGAAAATGATACCTCACTCCTTCCTCAAGGAACAAAGACTGAACTTAAGGAGGTGGAATGCGGGTTCATTTATGAAGCAGAGTTCATAGCCTATTAAATCTGGTGAAAGGAAGAACTTAAAACGCGGAGGATGCATACATTTAATGTCAATACTTACCGGATAATGCTCATTATTAAAAACTAGATCATTGGATAATGCAATTCAACAATTTTTATTGGCTTAGCCATTATGGTAGATCAGCCAATATACCATAATCTACAAATATGGCGAGCGTACGTGTCAGCTTAAAATTAAAAGGGAGGTAAAAATTTAATAAAATTTAATAATTTAATTTAACGTTTTTAATAAAACAATTATTCCGCTCGCGCTTGTTGGATATGAGATGACTATAGCCAACGAGGCGCCGAGTTGGCTATCTATCATCTCATATCCAACGCGCGCTCGTGGAATAATTGTTAACTACCGCTTCTGGTTTTTCGCAGGAAAAAATATGTAGCCAATCCCTTAACTTGTCTTCAAATTCTACTAACAAAGGTATTAGACAAGAGGGGTCTGTCAAACAAAGTCGTAGAGATACTGTACAATATCAAACTCGAGTTGTCTCGCAATTTGTAAGATGGTGTAGAAGCTCACGAGGCATTTGTATTTAGGACAATCTATCTGATCATCTGCTGTGATTTGCGTCAAGAGATTAAGTGACACAAGGGATGATATCTGAAAAGGATGTTAGCGGTTGGAGCGACTTTATCCTCCACAATACTGCAAAATATGGTCATTAGTCTGTCCATTTGGAAATTCTTTGGACCTAACAAAACAATTATTCCCTATGAAATAATTAATAATAATAGGTACATACGCCTTTGACTGAATTTTTATTGGATCGCACGTTTTTCCAAGGCGGATTAAAAAACACCTTGGATCGTCTGAACGTGAAAAACTTTAATCCGGATTTAGGATTTTGTTTGTTTGGAAGTAGACATCGAGAATTGCACTGTTTGTCTTCGGTCGCCCTTGGTCGCTATGACTTGGTGTCTAGTTCACCTAATTTTGTAGCTTGGAGAATGTAAAAAAGATTGGGAAGGCTTTCAGTGACTTGAAGAACCTTACTCTGTAGCGTAGTTCTAAAGAGACCGATTAAACGATACACATTTTCATCCAACATCTTGACAGAGGAGCATGTTTGCCCGTTTTACCTACCTCTCTCACAGGATGTAAATCAAGCATTTTTTTCTGATATCTTGCTTCGCGAGCAAATATTGGATCACTCAGAAAGAGGTGTTGTAGCGTTGGCGAATTGACTCGTTACATACATACATATACATACATACATACATCATCTTTATTTCACCTCGGATTTACAAGAGTACTGAGCTGTATAGCTAATTTCTCCGAGAAAGAGGAATAGAAAAAATTAATCAAGTAAATAAATAAATAGATAAATAAATAAGTAAATAAAATATATAAAAACAAATAGAATCGTATATTATATACAGTAAATTACACTGCTATTTACATAAGTAATAATTGCATTTATGTTGGAAAGAAATTTGACATATTTTAGTTCTAAACTCATTCAACGACGTCAATGACCTCAGGTCCTCTGTTAGTTTGTTCCACATGTTTGCACTGAGAATTAAATCTGAAGGAGTGAAGACCATAAGTGGTTGTATTGACATAATTATGGGATAACAAGTTTCCTTGATCCTCGTAGGTTGTATCTCCTCATTTGGAAAAGACCATGTATGTACTTCGGCATTGTTTCGCACTGAATTGTCTTAAAAACTATTTTCATCGTGTCTTGGCACCTAATACTGTACAGATCACTACAATTAATTTTGCTCAGTAGCTCCTGGTAGTGCAGAGACTTCTCATCTAGAACAATCTTGAGCGCCCTTTTGTTCAGATGCTCTAATTTATTTCCATTTCGAGCCCTGCAAAAGTGCCAGACTGCTGAGCGATATCTAAAATATGGAACAATAAATGCCTTGTAAAGTTTACATTTCACATCCGTCGGTACTATTTAACGAAAACGGGAAATTACATTAATTTGATTGTTGACCTTTGTACAAATGTTTTTAACATGGCTGTTGAACTGCAGATTCTTGTCAATGTTCACTCCTGAGAGGTCACGGTTATCTTTTACCGGAATATTAGTGTCATTCACTGTAAAACTGAAGGTGCAGTTTATATTCCCTAAAATCATTGCTTGATATTTGTCAGGATTTGAAATCATGCCATTTATACCAAACCATTGGTCAACTTCGAGGAGTTGGCATTGAAGTTTCATTTCTAACTTCACTGGATCTTTATCCGAGGCATAAATTTGTGCATCATCAGCATAAGCATTGATACAGACTCCTTTCAGGAAGTAAAAGAGATCATTCATAAATACATTAAAGAAAAGGGGTCCAAGGGAGGGATCCCTGAGGTACTCCTTTTATAACCGGGAGCCAAGAAGAAAACTTGTCGCCCACTTTTACTCTCTGCGATCCTCTAGACAAATAACTTCGCAACAGAGCAACGCCATGCTCGGCTACCCCATACGCCTTCAACTTAAGTAGCAGCAACTCTTGTGGTACACAGTCAGAGGCCTTTGAAAGGTCTAAAGATATCACAGCAACGAGTTCTTCATTATCTAAGCCAGCCCTCCAATCTTCTGTTAAACACAGCAGTGTGGTCTCATAGTTATAATTCTTGTGATATGCAGAAATGAAGTCAGACAATATGTCTTTGAAATATACCGATAATTGGTCAAACAAGACTCTCTCAGAGATGTTATTTAAAATTGGCAGTACCGTTGGCGAAACGATCGGTTGGCGTTTAACGCAATGAACACGGTGCTAAACGAAACTTTTTCTCGTATAACTGGGGTTGAGAGGGGATGTACAGATCAGACGAAAAAGATAAAACGCCTTTCTTGTAAACGTCTATCAACCACACTCTGCAGACTAGAGAAGCTCTAACCTGTCAGCTGAATGTTGGATTTTTTCTCTTTTGCAGCAGCTTTTGCTCTGTTACTTAATCCTTTTCTCCCCTGTTTGGTAAAGAACCTCATGTCTGTGTGAGCTGGGTTATATGACGCCAGATGTGATGATATCTACAGATACTTGACATAGAATGGCAGTTCCATGTGGGAACGAACAGAAATTCCTGCAAAAATCGTATTTCTTGGATTAGACATCGGCAGCTGTTCGGAATTTCACTGCATAGTATAAAATTATCTGCTGCAAAATTCACAAATCAAACTACTGACTTTTAAAAGTCTATGTAAACCACAGTGAACATACTGTTCTCTGAACACTTCCCAAGGCAGTGAAAAAATTTGTTTAACAATCCAGAGCTTGTTTATTTGGTGATCATTTCCTTTATTCTCGTAACCTTAATGTGTGATTCAGGGATGATATTGTAAGGAGAAATTAGATGCTGCTCACTTTTAGGGATCAGAGGATCAAACCACAAGTCAGAGCGACCAGCATCTAGTTTCTTATTTCAGTTCTACTCCTGAATCATCAATTAGGATTAACAGAATAAAGGAAGTGATCTCCAACCTAAGAGGCTTTGATTGATCGACAAATTCTCCTTGTCTATAACAAAGGAAATGTAGAGAGAATTGTGTCGTCTGAGCCTGGGTTCGAATCGTCTGGGTACGAAAGATCTATGGATACGAAACGACTGCTAAGCAACGAAGGAATTCCGCAATAAATTGCATGCGAAAACCAATATCGCCCAAATTGCAAATCGATGAGGGCGTTATTAGTTTTCAAGTGCAATTGAAGCCACAATTCACCACTCAAGTAATGGATTTTCCTTGAATGATTGAATTAAAATAAGAAAAAAAGAAAACAGCATTACTTATAATTGTTATGTATACGTAGATGCGAAAAAATATTACGTAGATGCGAAACAATATTACATAGCCTCGTTTTCAACTCCAAATTCCACACTAAATACCTTGCTTTATTAACCAATCAGAATGCAAGATTTTACTCAATGATGGGTTAATTCTACATTTATTTGAAAATGAGATGAGCGACACCAGCTTAATTCACAGCTGTCTTTACATTTTCTATTTAAAATTAATAAAAACATGACAATAATTATAATAAGAATGAAAACCACCTCCTACCCTTTAAGTTTTCATTGCATGTCTGTGTTCTTTGTCCAATGATATTCTTCCACTGGCTGCTAAAGTAACTAAAACAAATTAAATAATAACCATCTCCTCTCAATTTATGTCTTAAACAAAGTGATGATGATTTCTAATAATGTTAACCCTTCTAAGTTTGTTTTCTGAAAAAAAGTTCCGATAAAACTGACATGCAATCTGCATTTTGTAATGATTCTTCTTTCTGCAAGGTTTTTAAAAAACAATATCAGCACTCTAGGAGCAGAGACACCTTATTTAAAAACAATAATATTAATGGTGACTGTGCACATATCTTTCTCAACCTTAACAGAAAGAGGAATGTAATTTTGATATGCAGATTCCTACTCAATAATACACAGTGCTTCTCCTTTAAAGGAATCCTCCACCTACCAGATGTCTGAGGTCATTCAAATCCCTACACACAGAATAGAACACACTCAGGAGAAGCTGGCAGTATGCTTTGAAAAATTCCACTGAATATGAAGATGGGCTGTCTCTTGCCAGGATCTGCATCAACTTAGTCTTTGAATAGTCAGGAAGGGAATGATATAGGGCTTATAGAATCCAGTGTCAACTTGAAGCTTTTCCCAAACAATTTGACTGAGCAAGACGACGCAAATGTTTAGATGAGTTAGTTCCTGAAGCCTTAAAAAGGTAGGAAGAAAATTTTCCTGGATATCTCGAGGTTTCTCTGCGTTGTCAAGCACAATGTAGAATGTTTCATTCATGAGTTCCTTCCCTGATAAAGTATGTTTAAGGTGACGTAAAAGTCTTTCCTATTTTCACATTTGGGAGGGGCATTCCAATTGCTGTCTTTATCTGGATCTTGTAGCTGGTATAAGATGTGCTCAAAAATCAGTCTTGCTGTAAAATTCTCAACACAGTTAACTAGCACATGTAGAAGCTGTTATATCAGAGGGAAAAAAAACACAAAAGAACGAGTTACTATCAATAAATGGTTTGATCCAAGGATCACTAGACAATTATGTTGTGTAAATGTTTGCATGGGGTTAGCAGTGTTCTTCCTTATTTTAGGCAGGACAGGTAAAAGAAATATTTAAACCATTACAGGAATTCTTGTACCCTTGAATTTTCAAGAATTTCAAAGGATTTTAGACAGTAATACAAGGTACCACAAATGGTAAATGTTACCAGCACTGTCTGAAAGAGAGAATACAGGGTTAGTCCCAGAAAGGACTGTCATTTTCAACCAGGTTTTTGACAGCCTGAGCAAAAATTAATGTCTCTCACAAGTGAGCAATGATGAAACAACAACTCAAACTCATAAAATTCAACTCACAAATTAGTTTGGTCATTAATTGACTCTGATGCTCTCGTGATGACATCTGCTCAGCTTATCAAACCATCAATCTCAGTCACTAACAACAGTCTCTTTTAGAGCCTTCCCTAATACAGGCAGGCTCACAATGTGATTGACAATACCTGTTCATCTCAAGTAATTGAGATGAAACAGCAATTGGCCTGTATACAAAATGGCAATGCATTCAAGTAAAGAGTATGCAGCTGGACCATTCAGTGAAAGCTGTGTGGCAACAGGACTGAATAATGAAATGCTACATTAGAAGGTAACTGATTGACAACGCCGGCTCAAGTGTGCGAGGTCTAAAATTTAATGAAATTAGTGGTAAATAATAAGGGCTGACATTTAAAACCTAGGCACTTTGTTGTTGTGTAAGGCATTTTCTTATTTCCAGAGTTTTTAAGGAGAAAATTAATTTTCGAAAAGTTTAAGAAAGTGTACAATGTTTTTGGAGGTTGTTCTGTTAAAGAAAAGAGGCGATGAAAACAAGGCCTTGAGGCAACAGAATAGGAAATCAACCATGCAAATGACTCAAAGTCTGTTTTCTGCGGCGAAACTTAGCATGTGCACAAACATTATTCAGCTCTGTTCTGTGTGGGTAGTCAAATGATGTAAAGTTACCTCCCATGAGTCTTCTGCAGCCTATTTGCGTATCTCAGTAAATAGCTCTTCAACACCAGAGAGTGACTAGCATCTAATTTTCCCTTACAATATCACTCCTGAATCACACATTAAGGTCAGGAGAATAAAGAAAATGATCACAAATTGCAAGATGCTCTTGATTGAGATACAATGAATATATGAAGATCATATATTTTGAACTGCGGTATTAGATACGCATGATGCACGATCCTCGTAGTAGATAGCGCTATTTAAGCAATAGCGCGGAAAATCAGACCTGAAAAAAATCAGGCCTGTACGGGACTCGAACCACTAACCTCTGCGATACTAGTGCATCGCTCTACCAATTGAGCTAACAAGCCAACTGGGAGCAGGCCGTTAAGTTGATTCGTAATAAACCCGTGAAAGTGATAAATGAGATACAATGAATATATGAAGATCATATTTTTGAACTGCGGTATTAGATACGTATGATGCACGATCCTCGCAAAGTAGATAGCGCTATTTAAGCAATAGCTATCTCATGAAAGTGATAAATCAGATACAATGAAATATATGAACTTCATATATTTCATTGTATCTGATTTATCACTTTCACCGCTTTATTACGAATCAACTTCACGGCCTGCTCCCAGTTGGCTTGTTAGCTCAGTTGGTTGAGCGCTGCACTAGTATCGCAGAGGTCAGTGGTTCGAATCCCGTACAGGCCTGATTTTTTTTTTATTTTATTTTTATTTTTTTTATTTTTAGGTCTGATTTTCGCTATTGCTTAAATAGCGCTATCTACTGAGAGGATCGTGCATCATACGTATCTAATACCGCAGTTCAAAATATATGAACTTCATATATTTCATTGTATCTCATTTCAACTTTGTTGATATATCCAAATTATTATGTAGTAGAAGGTGGTGCTTCAAAAATCAACGGTAGTGCTTCAATCTCAGTTTCACATTAACCCGGCCTGGATCCTCTTTTTCTGTTTAGAGTCTTAAGAAAAAAAAAACAAATAAAAGACGAGATCATAGAGAATGAAATTAAACAAACCGAACAAAGTCTAAAAAAGACGATGCTATTTCACCTGAAAAATGTGTACATGGCTGAGCTAACAGAAAATTACCTTTTGTTCACTACGTTTCTTTTGTTTCAAATTTTGAATTTTTTAACTGCAAGATCTTTGAGGTTACCTTTTTATATCATTATTTTATTATGTGGTATCAGTGACAATGAATAAAACCGATTCCGAAAGGTACTGAATTTGTTCTTGTCACTAGTGTTTTTTTCCCAGTTTCTAAAGATAAAGACTATGAACAACTGGAAGCGGACCCGTCTCTTTATCCGGTATCACGACTCGGTAAGATTAACACATCGACAGCAGTTTAGTAGTGGTCTGTACTTTTACTCACTGACAATGATATTCTCTTTATCCGGTATCACGACTCGGTAAGATCAACAAATCGACAGTAGTTTAATAGTGGTCTGTACTTTTACTTATTGACAATGATATTCGTCATCACAGTTGTTCAAAAAGGCGTGATTGAATTTTCTTTTCTGTTGAAACCGCATAAAGCTTAACAAAAAGTTGCTTTTAAGGAACTCTAGTTTTCTCAGGCTTACATATTTGTGAAGAGAAAAGAAAAGAAAGAAATCACTTGAAGCTTGTTCAGGAAGAATCTCCAAGGGAACCAGTGAATAAGAATGGGAGGTACAACACAAAAGAACTGATGTTTGAAAAAAAGCGAAACTGCCTTAAGGGGTACCGGAGAACTTTCAAGTTTATAAAATGCCGGGGGATGAATCTTCCATCAAATCAAAAACCCACGTAATGCTATTCGCCCTACCCATCAGCTTGGTTGTGTTGGTTACCTTGCATAAATACATTTACTTTGGTTTTGGGTTTTTCTACTCTTCGCTGAAAACTGCTCTTTGGGATTGATTTTGACGGTTTTTATTTTATTACGCGTTTCTTTGTTTGTTTTAAAGGTTGAGAGTTTACGAGATGAGGCTGACAAAGCTAAACGAGAGTGCTTAGGAGTTAAAAAGATTGCGGAAGAGAAAGAAGTGCTATTTAAACAAGAACAAGCAGCACTGAGAAAGGTCATTGATCTAATCCAAAAGGGTTTCTGTCCATTGTGACACTGTCAGCAGTTACATATGATGCACGATCCTCGTAGTAGATAGCGCTATTTAAGCAATAGCGAAAATCAGACCTGATAACAATCAGGCCTGTACGGAATTCGAACCACTGACCTCTGCGATACCAGTGCAGCGCTCTACCAATTGAGCTAACAAGCCAACTGGGAGCAGGCCGTTAAGTTGATTCGCAATAAACCCGTGAAAGTGATAAATGAGATACAATGAAATATATGAGGTTCATAAATTTCATATAACTGTCAGCAGTTACTTTTAAAATCACACGTATAGATTTGACTTTTTTTCAAATGAATTATGTTTAGATTCAAAAGGTGACTGAATAAATCAAACAGCATTCGTACGTAGCAGAAACCGGAGTTAAGCACCGGCCTAATGGGCCACTAGGCTCGTAAACAGACTTTACCTTTTATTCGTATGTAGCACTCTAAATATGGTGGCTATCCTTTTCAGTGGCACGTGGAACTTTTAAACTTTGAGCGTGTTTATGTGAGGGATTTTGGCATCAGTTCCCGTCCCCAACGGTAGTAATAAATTAATAATGAATAAATATCTTCAGCCAGGAGACAACCTCGCCCTTTGTTGGTTTTCAGTCTAATCGTGAGTACGGAGTCTCCGGGTCAAAAGTGGATCAAACTCTAAAGACAAATTTAAAGATGAACAAGACCTTCCTTTTTGAGTCTTCTGGCAGGCTACTCCTATTATTACTTCTATCTACATAATGATTGTCAATATCATCATCATCTTTTACAGGCTCTTTCAGAGGTGGAGCGAGAGTGCCAGAAACTGCGTAAAAAGCTACAATACGAGGTAGGAAATTTCAAGAGCTTGCTTGAATGATTGTTTTGTTTTTGGCGCAGATAGCGCCAACAAAGAAAAGGAAAGGACTTCGGCTTGATGGATTGCTATCAAGAATAGTCTCATCAACTGCGAGTCGTTCTCATAGTTCAAATAGCTCTGCTATTTGTGGGTAGTGCGTCATTATGCTAAGTGTCATGTCATGTCTGATTACAATAAATGAATAAATATTAAATAATAAATAAAAAGATAATAGTAAATCACCAAATTCGCTTCACTTATTTACGAAATACGAAGCTGGTGACAGCGTGAAGAAAGAATTAGGAATTATACCGTGGGAACTAAAGAGTGAAGAGTACTAAATGGCCACAGTTAGCTGCGTTAATTAAGTGATTGTAGTCTCGAAGAAAACAGACAAATATTCTTAAGCCTTTGAACCCACAGGAGTGACTCGCCTTTAATTTCTCCTTACAACATCACCCTTGAATCACAAGGGTGATGTTGTAAGGGGCTGAAATGCAGACACTAGGTTGGTTTGACTTGACGTAGTTTTAACTAGGATGATTTTCAAGTGTTTGGGTGTTTCGTGTTTTCAGCAAAAGACCAAGCTACAGAAGATGCATGCTCAGATGCAAGAAGCTCACAGTATGAGACAACTGGAGCTGGCCAAGTCTACAAACATCGATAAACTAGTGAGTGGATTAATGATCTAGGTTTTTTTTTCGTCAGCATACAAAGTGATTTCATTATGAAAAATGATACTAACATAAAAGCTTTGAAATAGAATTAGAAAGATGGTGAGTTTTGATCTCGTTCTTGCACTAGCCTGCGAGGAGGTCCTCATTGTAAACGCTTTTCTGCCCGCGGAAAGATTAGAAACGAGTCGGGATGAGGTTTGCCGGGGGTCTGGCACTAATAATGAGATCCCTTGCAGACCTTCCGTCTACTCACGTTGCTAAAAGACTCAAACTTTCCAGCGGATTAGCGTGCCGAAGCGATGATATTCCATTCAAGCACAGATTGAGAGTTATTAAGGATTTTTCTTTTTTTCATAACATCTATTTGGACTCGAAACGATTTTCATGCAAGCAGTTCAGGAAATTGATTGTAATTGCTCTCTCTGCTTCTAGATTGCAGATCTGGAGGAGAAAGAACTACAGCTTCGTCTTCTTACGCGTAAGTTGTCCTTTAATGTCCTTTGATCGATTTATATCTTTTCATTTTATTTCGCTCCATTTCTCTTGATTTCTTTTCAATTTTAAGACTTAATGAATGCCATCTGATTCTCTTTTTTTACATAGAAAACTTGGATAGAGATCAACGAAGAAATCTTTTCGCGCAAGAGCAATCCAAGAAGGTATTTTGAATCTGAATTTCCCCTTACCCACTCCTCCCCCTCCCCCCCTTTCTTTTCGTTCTTTTTACCGGACGCAGTACGAGCGAACAAAAGAGAAGAAGCTGCAATCCACAGGAAGAATCCTGGAACAAACGATGCGATAAAGAAACACTCTCACTCTTTTTCTATCTCCCAATTTTCCCCTCGTTTTCTACCTCTGACTTTTATTCCACTTTCTTAGGCCCTAAAACAAATGATGCAGCAACTGGATCATGAACGAAACTTGAAACTCGACGCTTTTGAACGCGTGGAAGATCTTCAGAGACAGGTTCATCGCTTTTTTTTTTTCTTATTTTCTTCAGATAACATAGCATTTCAAAGACATTCTGCTGTACACTAGTTGATTTTGTGCTCCTCTTCATATTTCTATTTTTTCTTCCTTTAAGATTTATGAATACGAGCAACATCTGACCAGCGGTCTATCAAGGCCAGGCTCTGGAGCAGGTATGGTTTATGGCATGCACACAAAAAACATACGAGTTAAAAAGAAGTCCGTGATGCCATTATTGTTGCTATTTTGACGTGCAAGATTACTCTCCGTAAGAATCGCTAGTCCCCGCATTCTAAGTTGAATTGACTAAATGGTCAGTTTTAAATACAAATTGACTATAACTGTAAATTGGTTTGAAGCGCTTGCTCTGGATTTTATCCGTATCCTTGAAGGAGGTTAGAAGCCGCCAGAGAATAAAATGATCATGCTAGGAGTGAATCTTCTGCGCTTCGATATCCGGATTTCAATGAGACTATGGCAAATAGGGGACATGGCAAAAAAAGGAGGGAGAGGGGGGGGGGGGAAATAACTTAGATAGATTCAGTCCTAGTTGATTCTCACTGTGGAAACGGGATAATCACCGTAATGTGGCAACGTCAGCCACTTAGCCCGAGGGCAAAAGAAAAGGACAAGTGTGACAAAATGAAAAAGTCTCAGTGCTGACGTTCTAGTAACTGCACAAGAATCATGAGACGAATTTTTATTCTGGTGACTCTTCACAGGCTCGAGATCCGCATCTCGCACAGACAAACGCCCCTTGTCCTCTTACCGGAACGTGCCCGACTCTTACGCCGCGTCTCCATTGTTCGTTCCATCTTCTCGTCCATCTAAGCCTGTCAATGTAGTGCAGCTAGTAGCTGGAGGAGGTTTTTGGCCACCCCCTGTTGTTTTTCCACAGAGACAAGCCACCACACCAGACCCTGGTGAGACATATTTACTCTAGCAATAGGTTTGCTTGATATTTTCTTTGACATGTTTGAGAAGGTGGGAACAACACTTTTCACTCGATAGTTTACAAAGATATGTCTTGTGATTTCATCGAATGAATAGCATCTAATTCACATTTTTCTTGATTTTCCAGTGAGTGGTTCATATTCACCGCCTCCCAAAATTCAAAGGCCAAAAACTGTAAGTATTAGTGAACGATATTCTTTGCCCAAGTCACTGCGACCTTCAGAATTGAGATGAATAATGATAATAGCTTCCCATTAAAGAACATGTCACTGTAAATGTTTGTTCTAAAAGAAAATAAAAGCTTCCATCCGAAACAACTACAGCAAAAAGGAGCAATAGAAGCAGTTTTCATCTGACTGTCGAAAAACTAAGATCAATCTAATCACTACAGCAACTCGCAATAAAGGCTTACATCATTAGTAGCCTATGAGAACTAATATTTAAACCAGGCAAGCAACCAAAAGCGCGGGAAAACGCGGCTGACCACGATTGGTTTTTGTTTTGTGTCTGATTGGTTGAGAGGATGAGTTTTCTGGACCAATCACAGAGAAAGGTAAAGCAAAAACAAAGGTTCCCGGATTACTTTCGACACTCAATTTTACGATTCAAGTTCTGGATTCAGAATGTTCTAAATACTCGTCTTTCTTCCTGCAGCACACTGGTCGTTTGAGAGGGAAAGTTTCTGAGAGTCTCTTAGGTGACCTTGAACCAGATGATGTTCCAGATACAAGACTTCCTCCGACATTTTAAAAAGACTCACTTTGGGTAAAGTTTAGCGCAATACGACCGAAACGACTCGATAGATAGGGCCCTTATAAGAAGTCGCAGCCCCAGCACATACTTGGGTTTCTTAAACGGCAGCTTGTTCACACGCTAGGGAAATGCCTTTTCTCTGATGATTTAGCAGCTCAATATTTTAAAGGAAGTTCATTACCTGAAATCTACATGTTTACTCTCTGAGACACGACCCAACTCCCAGGACTCGAAAATATGAGAGCTCGTTGTATTATAGACTCGACATTAAACAATGTTATCTCGAAAGTTAATTAATATATGAATAACTAACACGAAAAAATTGTGTGGAAACTTAAAAGCCCTAATGGAGTAGATCAAGGGATTATGAAGACTTTTTTAACTCTGGAAGATGAATTATTTATACCATGATTTCGGATACATGCTTACGCTCATGACAACATTTGATGACAGAGGTGTACTTTTAAAAGAGTTGATCGTAGCAATTGTGTACGTTATTTAAGATATTTGTCCTATAAGAGCTAGAAGCAACAAAATCTTGCTCTCACCGTATTTATTTTCTTCAGTAGTTCAAATGATTTGAAAACATCTTAAAAAGTCTTGTTTGAACCACTATTTAAATGCAGGCTTGTAGGAAAAGTATCGTTCCAAAGCTAACTTTTTAGCAACTGATACAGTATTAACAAGTTCAGACTCGTCCGAGTGTTACCAGTAATATCACGTCTCAAATTTCTTAGTGATCGTGCACCTCCGGTGGGATCAAACGATTCGTCCCCTCTTCGTCCAATTCAACGAAAGTTCGCGGGTAACGACACTTTTCCTTCGGACATTTTCAACCAACCTCATGCCGAAATACACACTCGCTAATAAGCTAATATCCTTGTAAATAACTGATATCCCTTACGAGCTCCGTGTACTCGGGAATTTTTATATGGAAAAGAGATTTTGCACTTTTGCAGTCTTATAAAAATAAAGTTTTCCACGATATGAATCGAGTGTTAATTCTTACGACTATCCAGTCTTAGGGTAATACTACAATATTCATTTAATTGCACATCCTTACTACGCATGATTTTCATGCGACAGCAGCCCACAAATAAACAAAATGGCCGCTTTTATCATGGCGAAAGCTCGCCAATGAGGTAAATCGCGATTACCTGTGTAGGGCTATGATGAGCTGTGTTGGCCGATGGATGCTTATACATCAAATCGTTAAATGACTACAACTGACAATTCGTATTTACGAGGGCTTGATGATCAGCCGTCCGTCGGAAAATGAGCCTTTACCCCTTTCCCAGTAAACAAAGACTGGACTTTAGAAGGTGGAATGCGGGTTCATTGACGAAAGGGGAGAACTTAAAACGTGGATGATGCATATATTATATCTCAATACTTTCTGGAGAATGTTCAATACCGCTTCTCGTTTATCGCAGGAAAATATATTTAACCAATCCCTAACTTGGCGTATTAGACAAGGGGGGGGGGGGGGGGGGGAAGGAGGCCTGTCAAACAAAGTCGTACAAGTACTGAATAATATCAAACTCAAGTTGTCTCGCGATCTCTGAGATGGTGTTGAAGCTCACGAGGCATTTGTATTTAGGACAATCTATCTGATCATCTGCTGTGATTTGCGCCAAGAGATTTAGTGACACAAGGGATGATATCTGACAAAGGATGTTAGCGGTTGGAGCGACTTTATCCTCCACAATACTGTAAAATATGGCCATTAGTCTGTCCATTAAAAAATTCTTTGGACCTAAGAGGACAAAAAGAAAAAGAGATTACTGACGGTTAAAAACAATTTTGGGCCAGTTGGATTGGACTAAAGAAAAAGCGGGGGGAGGGTGTGGAATATGGCTAATTAATATCATTAAGTTATGATGCCTTTCACTGAAATTTTATTGGATCACGCGTTTTTGCAAGGCGGATGCAAAAATATCCTGGATCGCTTGAACGTTGAAAACTTCATTACGGATTTTGGATTTTCCTTGTTTGGAAGTAAGCATCGAGGATCGTACTGTTAGTCTTCGGTCGCCCTGTGTCGTTATCGGTTGGTGTCTAGTTAGGTTTACGGTGAAGTCGCCCGAAAGTCATCTCGCCTGAACCTGAGTCGTGTTGCCCGAAATTCATAGTCATGTCGCCCGAAATTTTATCGAGTGTTTAGACTTGAAGAAAAGTAACTTAAGTAAATTCTTAAGTAAATCGCAAGGAATAAACTCAGTGCTAAGGAACATGCGGAAAGCTTTAGTCTCAGGCTTCCTTAAGGTTACCTTGCACCTTCAGGGGTGTCTCGCGTGCAAGCGATGTAGCGCGTCCGGTTTAAACTGTAGATATCTAAACCCTGATATCAAATTAAGGCTTATAGGACTGGCTATCAGACTATACCAAAAATTTTGAAAAAATATTAATTGACGAATTTTTCACTACTTCTAAATGCGAGCGCCCGAATCACCTTTTGAACATTACATGTCAGAGTGAATTTTGTTCTTCGCTTATTTAATATGTTCCTCCGTTTCCGGGGAAAAGCGCTAAAAGACCTGTCTGCGATTTGCCATATTCAATTTCAGTGAAAAGTTACAGAACATTTTTGAAATAGGATTAAAAAAATGTGGAGTGATGGTACAAAAATCGCTCTTGAAAAAAGAGTATTTAGAAACAAAAATTCGGAGACACGCTTTCGTTGTTTATATGTAAAACTAGCTACTGTCAAAATTTGAGAGCAGTCGAACAAATCCCCTTTGACTTGTAGTTCGATGCCGCAAGAGTACATGCAACGCACAACCAATCTATTCTTCCTCTGATTACAGAGCCAAACGGTAGGTGGTTTGGTCGGTACCAGTCCCACCGCTACGATGCTGCCAAAAACCGCAATTGTCGCACTGAAGGGCTTGCTGGCGTGGTCGAACTTCATTTTCGCTCTCGATACAGGGATGATGGCTCATTGTATATTTCTTTTGCGTACGCGTAACAATCTCGTGTTTCAGCGAGCTGATTATCTCGGATTGAGGTGGCTGTCATTAATTTACCCTCTTTAAATATGGTTAACCGGATCAAAATTTACATGCGACCGGCTGAGGAATAGAACAAGTTGCCATAATTTATGCCGAGTCTGATCCTGAGGGGGGAATGCTGCTGACACGCTTTGTTCGCGTGGTTGACAATAAACAACAAAAAACGGCAGTAAAAGTTTCCGGATGTCTTTTATACGATAAGTCAAACTAAGAGAAATTGATGTATTTTTCTGATATGTGTGAAAAATTCTGATAACTGAAAGTGTTCCGCTTATAATTACTAGAATCTGTGCTGTGGAATGATCAGTTTAGTTCATAGCAACGAACAACGCTGAAGTGAACAGCGCTATCTGAGTCTTTCTTTAACTTCATATTTGCATAGGTTAGCGGACGAAAACAGTTTACGAGTCAACATTTTAAGAGTTTATTCCTTGCAATTTACCTAAGATGTTACCTTTCTTCAAGTTTAAACATTCGAGAAAACTTTGGGCGACATGACTCAGAGTATTGGGCAACAAGACTATGAGTTTCGGGCAACATGACTGTTTCCGGGCGACATGACTTCGGGCGAGATGACTTTCGGGCGACTTGACCGGTTACCGTCTAGTTCACTTCATTTTGTAGTTTCAAGAACATAAAGAAAGATTGAGAAAGCCTTCAATGACTTGAAGAATCTTCCAGTGTAGTGCAGCTCTAAAGAGACCGGTGAAACGATACACATTTCCATCCAACATCTTAACAGAGGAGCAAGTTTGACTGTTTTATTCACCTCCCTCACAGGTTCCATTTTCCATTTTATAAATCACACATTTTCTTCTGATATCTTGCTTCACGAGCGAATATTGAATCATTTAGAACGAGGTGTTGTAGCGTTGGCTAACTGACTCGTTGGCCTCCCGGTTAGCTCAATGGATAGAGCACTGGACTGTTGTGCGGGAGGTCGAGGATTCGAGCCCCGGCCGGACCAACACTCAAGGTTTTAAAATAACTGAGGAGAATGTGCTACCTTTGTATAACATCAAGAAATGATTAGATATTCTAGTCTTCTCGGATAGGGACGAATAAATGGAGGTCCTGTCTCCTGCAGGGTTAGGGGCAGGAGACGTTAATTTCCCACGCACGAGATTACTGCGTGATGGATGTCCTCCCCTGGGGTGGGATGGGTGGGTAACAGGACCCCCGTTGATACCAGTGTTCACTACACTGAAGGGGCTATCTTGTATAAATATAGATGTCTACGCTACTCTAGATGACTGGTTACCGATGAACGCAATCAGCACGATGCTGAACGAAACTTTTTCTCGTATAAGGTTAAGTGGGGATGTACAGATCCGACGGAAAAATAAAACCCCCCTGTTGTAAACATCTATCAACCACACGCTTCAGACTAGAAAAGTTCTAACCTGTCAGCTGAGTGTTGGATTTCTTCCCTTTTGCAGCAGCTTTTGCTCGGTTACTTAATCCTTTTCTCCCCTGTTTGGTAAAAAACCTTCTGTCTGTGTGAGCTGGGTTATACGATGCCAAATATGCTGAGATCAACAGATACTTGGCATAGAATGGCAGCTCCATGTGGCAACGAACAGAAATTCCTGCAAAAATCGAGGTTCTTGGATTAGACATCTGTAGTTGTTAGGGATTTAGCTGCATAGTAGAAAAATATCTGACGCAAAATTTACCAATCAAGCTACTGGTCTTCAAAAGTTCCTTTAAACCCCACCTCTACGACCTATGATCAAACATCCTTTACACTGCAATGGAAAGGTTAATTATAAATTATTTTATAAGGAGATGAGCAACACCCGCTTAATACAGAGCTGTTTTTACTTTTTCAATTTAAAAATGACAAATTATAGAAATACAGAATTAATGAAAACAATCTCCTACCCAAGGCTCCAAAGTTTTCATTGCCTGTCTGTGTTCCCTGTCCAATGATATTCTCCCACTGGTAACTGGACACCTCCCTAAGGTAGACTGTGTGGAGAGCTTTCTTGAGATGAGGCTCAATGTTTCGCCACAGCTTGCGACTGTCTGTCAATTGAGCTTCACCAGATGTTATTGGTTCACAATATTTTGGAAAATGAAGAAGAGCCTACACGTATCACAACAGTAAGAATTTAATTCTTTTGAAAAGTAACTTTATAAAAAATTAATTAATAACCATTTCCTTCCAATTTCGAACTTGAGCAAGGTGGTGATCATTTCTAATGTTGTTAAACTAGTAGGTAAATTTGTTCCCCCTCCAGAAAAAAGGTTCCAACAAAATTGACATGTAATCTGCATTTGTAAAGATTCACCTCTGTATAAGGTTATAAAAACAAAATCCCTTTATTAACAAAAAAATTTATGGTGACTGTGCACTTTTCTTTCTTAACATTTACAGAGAGAGGAATTTAATTCTGATATGGAGATTCCTACTCAATAATACCACAGTGCTTCTCCTTTAGAGGAATCCTCCACCTACCAGATGTCTGAGCTCATTCAAATCCCTACACGCAGAATAGAACACACTCAGGAGAAGCTGGCAGTATGCTTTGAAAAATTCCACTGGATATGAAGATGGGCTGTCTCTTGCCATGATCTCCAGCAATTCAGACTTTGAATAGTCAGGAAAGAGAATGACAAAGGGCTCATAGAATCCAGTACCAACTTGAAACTTTTCCCAAACAATTTGACTGAGCAAGATGACACAAATATTTAGCTGAGTTAGTTCCTGAAGTCTTAAAAAGGCAGGAAGAAAATTTGCCTCAATATCTCGAAGTCTCTCTGCTTTGTCAAGCACAATGTAGAATGTTTCATTCATGAGTTCCTTTGCTGATAAAGAATGTTTAAAGTGGCGTAAAAATTCTGTCATATTTTCACAATTAGGAGGGGCATTCCAATTATCATCTTCATCTGGATCTTGTAGCCAGTATAAGATGTGCTCAAATATCAGTCTTGCTGTAAAACTCTCAACACAGTTAACTAGCAAATGTGGAAGCTGTTATATCAGAGGAACAAAAAAAAAAAAAAGAGAGAGTTACTATCAGTTGATGGTTGGATCCAAGGATTAAGAGGCAATTGTGTAGTGTGATTGTATGTGAGGGATTAGCAGTGCTCTCCCATATTTTAGGCACGACAGGTGAAAGAAATTTTTCAAACTGTTGGACCACTTCTTTCACTTGTTGAATTTTCAAGATTTTCAAAAGATTTTAGACAGTAATACAAAGTATCACAAATGGCTCACAATCTGATGTGGGCTCAGCACAAACTCTTCAACTTACTAACCTAGTGGTTGGTTACAACAATTTCAGTTTGTTTACTAGCCAAACTGGCTAGTGTAAATCGAAAACCACTCGCCCAAACTGAATTTCTACTAAATAATTTGGATATATCAACAAAGTTGAAATGGTAAATTGGCCACCGTAATGATTACAAAAGCTGACATTTCGAGTGTTAGCCCCGACGAAGGGCTAACGCTCGAAACGTCAGCTTTTGTAATCATTACGGTGGCCAATTTACCATTTCAACTTTGTTGATATATCCAAATTATTTCGTTACTCCCACCGACACAGCCCCAAACAGTTTCTTTCGAAACTATCAGCCTTTATTCATTTGAATTTCTACTAGTCTGTGGCTACTTGGCTACCATTACTGATACTGTCGCATCCTGGTGATCGAGATTACGCACAAGTGCTTGAGATAAAACAGTATGGCCTGTATACAAAATGCACCTCTGCATTCAAATCAAGAACATACAGCTGGACCATTCAATGACAGCTGTGTGGGTAGTCAAATGATACAAGGTTACCCGGCCATCATGAGCCTCGAGCAGCCTCTCTGAGTATCTCAGTCAATAACCCTATGACACCAAAGAGTGACTAGAATCTAATTTCTCCTTACAATATCACCCCTGAATCACATATGAAGGTCAAGAGAATAAAGAAAATGATCACCAATTGCAAGATGCTCTTGATTGTTCAACAAATTCTCTTTGTCAGTGCCTTAGGAAATGCATAAAGAACAGTAATGGAGATTACATTTATGCTTGTTAAAATTCTAGTTACCCTCCATAAGATGGGACAGTCTGTTTTCGCGTCAAGACACACAAAATCAATATTACGAAAAGCTTTTTCTTTCTTAGCAACAATCAGTTGATGTGATTTCTCTCAAATTATACTCGTTTGTACTCACCTCCAAATCTTTTAGCAAAGTCTGCACAACAAATGATTTCCCCGTACCGATGTGTCCACAAATGAAGATCGCTGGACAACAGAATGTCTTCCTTTGCCCAAAAAGAGTTAAAAGTGTATCGATTTCATTCTCTCTGCCAATTACTTTGGTGTAAAGTTTCTTAACGTCGTCTTCACTAAACCCGAATAGCCCGCCATTCGCCATATTGGTTCACGCAAAGGGACTGGGGCGAGTTGTCAAGACTTTTACTATCAGGGAGTGGGTGCATTACCCGTTGTTTTTTTTTTCGGTTTTTTTGGGTTTTTTTTTGTTTTTTTTTTTTGTCTGCGTTTTATCATCTCAAAAGAGAGGAATCTTGGTCCTGTTATCTTTATAAATACAACCAGGGCTTCTAATATGCAGTGATAGACCCAGAGCTTTTTTTTGGTTGACTTTATTTCATTTTCAATGGTCTGAGATTACGAGAATAACTCTCCTCACCCTACTACTGTTGGCAAGGATTCTTTAGAAAACCAAAATGGCGTCCTTTTAGTTCGCTGTTCTTCATTAATCTTTATAACTTTGTGTATGACTGTATTTACCCTTGTTCTTTGCTTCGTGCTTTATCTGCAACATAAACACAAGACACTTGATCACATTCCAGGCCCTAAACGAGATGAATTTTTCCGAGGAAACATACAGACAATCGAACGCTTGAAAAACAGCATGGATTCACCAACGGCTTCGAAGTTTTTAAGTTTCTTTCCCAAGAGTACGGCCCTGTAATAATCGTCTGGATTTTTCACATCCCGTTTTTCTACGTTTCAGAACTTTAATAATCAAAGAAGTGCTGATAACCTCCAGTCTCCCCAAAGATGCTTGGTCTTATGATCAGCTCAGTTTCCTCTTCAAGGAGAGGTTTATGGGTAAAGGTCTTGTTTCCGAGACTGTTCTTGGAAAATCGAAATCCAAACGGCTGCCAATCAATCCTGCATTTCACAGGAAGTATTTAAAGGAGCTTATGGAACAGTTTAACTTGAGCTGTGATGTGTTTTTGACAAGACTGACTGGGTTAGCTGATGGTAAAACTGAAGTGAAAATGGCAGATGAATTTAACCGGATAACTTTGGATTTAATAGGGAAGGTAAGGGGTGTATTTCGCAGTTAAGATGCAACTGAATTTTTAGGATATGAATGACATTCAGGGGATAAAAATGCACTCACCACTCTACCCAATAACGAATAGTGAGGTATACTTTTTTTTATCTGTGCCCACCCGGAAATTAACAAGGGAATTAGAATTGGGGAAATTCACAGTTAAAAAGTTTTTACCTTATTTCCAAATGTAACTAAGATGGGTCTGTAATTGGCCACAGAATAGACTTTAATAGGGTAGCAGAACTGAGAGACCAGAAGCACATACACTGCACATACTGCACCCAGCAAAAATTGAATCAAGTACCCTCCCCCCATGGGAGGGCTGTCTACTGGTGCAGATACACAGGGGCTTCATTAATGTTTTCTGCAGGAGGGCAACTGGTTTTTACAGGCGAGAAAAACTCTTTGAACTGAACTTCTTTACTAGATTATAACTTTTCTCCAGACCGTCAAATCAGGTGGGCAAAACCGTCCTCACAACGGTCAATTTGCCCGGTGCCTGGCCCTTAATGAAACCCCTGAATACATTGTTATTTTTTCAGCCCATGGCTGACCCATCTAAAAAGTTTTTCTAGTCCACTCAGTATCTTTTTGGAGTTGCACCAATAACACTAGAGACCTTTCTGCATGATGATGTATAGTGTAAAGCTTGTACTTTCTCTCCTTTTCAGGTGGCATTTGGAATTGATCTAAATGCTGTCAATGATTCTGATTCCTTGTTCCCAGAAGCCATTAGAGTGTTTAGAGTGCTCCAATTTGGTGTTAATCCCATCCTCTTCATGCTATTGACTTCACAATCTATGGCTATCAAAACACTGTTGTGGCAGCAGTTCATTTTTTACAGGATACTGGCAAGAAGATTATAGATGAGAGAAGAAAGGCAGTATTGAATGGCGATGATGTTCCATCAGATATTCTCACCTATATCCTGAAGTCAGCTCCTGAAGACACTCAGTTGGACTATGAAGAGATGTTGGATCATTTTCTCGCATTTTTATTGCAGGTACAACATGTACTAACAATACCATAACCAGTGCTCATTAAATTAGGAAAAATCCAGATCGCCCTTATGGCAATTGCCAGACAACCAAGCCCCTGACTTTGGTTGCCCTGATGAGAACTTGGTTGCGCTCATGCATGGTCTCGAGCCCTTCGGCTACTTGTCAGTGGTTATTTGTGAGAGATTAAGAGCGGGTATCTCGCATGCAGTATCAAAAGAATTGATACTCTACGCTAGTATTGATAATTTTCGATCTGACCTTGGTATCGTTGGTATCATATATTTGGTATCAGTATCAGCCCATCCTTACTTATTGAATGGAGCAAACGGCTTTAATTAATTATCACAACCTTCCGGGGTGGATCCATCCATTAGTATCAGGGATAAACCTCACATTTTAGGCTATTTTCATCTCTCAAGTTTATAGCTTCTGCGCTTTATTCTGTTAGGCATCAAAGTAAAGTAAGTACTTCAATTTTTTCCTGGGTTGTCTGGCGAATTCTTCTGGGGCAACCTGTCCTTTATTTACCCTAAAATCTGTTTGCCTGAATGAATGAATGAAGTTTTAGTAGTCTCAGGCAACCGGGCAACCGCTAATTTCGAGCACTGCATAACATGTACAATGTAGGAAATGCTTGTTTGCTATGACACAGTTTGAAATTAAAATGATGCGTGGAACAGCTTTTGAAATCAAATAATGTAATAAAAATCAAAAGCTTGTTCCAGTGTCCTCTTAAGCAGTTTTGTACTCAATATATTAGCCAAAATCCTCAAAAGTCTCTTGGTAATTTTATGATCTTTCTTACTTTTTACTAAACATGATGCTTGCAAAATTGCTGACCATAGCCATATACAGGACAACACACTGTCACCCGTTAATTAACTCAGTGGAAGGCCCAGCTTACCAAGACTCCTCTCAGTGACAGAACCTTGGACAGCCAATGTCATGTGTCTAGGGATCTGTTCACTGCAAAAAAGTCAATTTTTTCCCCTCCCACACTTAAAACTTAACTACATTTTGTGAGCTAATTTAACATGAATTAAAATTTCAAAGCTGACATGTCATGGAAAAGCACAGTAACAACTATAATTTCCTCTCTACTTTAGTTACATTTATCATATATAGTAATCTATCTCAAGGCATCGCGTCCCATTCAAGAGGAAGAAAACCCAGAAAATATTTGGTGCACAGGTAGTTTCATGCAACTGAATACAGATCAAGGTTACAACTAAAACAATCTAAAATGAAATTTAACTGCAAATTGTTCAATATTTTCATTCATTTTCTTAGGTGATGAAACCACTTCAGCAGCTTTGTCCTTTATGTTGGCTGAAACAGCAAAGAATCCTGAAGTTGAGAACAAGTGAGTTAAGTATTACACAGACCTCTTCTCCATCTAGTACACATTCATCATACCACTACATTTCAACAATTTCTACATTGTGTAATAATCAGGGATAAAATCCTTTCAAATTTGTTACAGGTTAGTGCAAGAGGTTGATGATATCTTTGGTTCTCGTCAGCATGTTTCATACGATGACCACGGCAAACTAAGTTATACAGGTCTTGCCATGAAAGAAACGCTTTGGCTTCACCCCAGCATCCCTGGTTTCACCTGAGTAACGGATAAGAATTGTGAATTACGAGGGCACAGAATACCAGCAGGAATATTGATAAATATTGGTGTGTTTACTTTACACAACAGCCCCAAGTACTACAAGTACAGCACGACCCCGAGGGATTCAATCCTGAGTGATTTTCAACCTTAAATGATGAAAATAAAGTAGGACATTGACAATTTTACTACATTCCTTTCTCACTTGGCCCACAACACTGTATCAGTCAGGCTATTGCTGAATTTGAGTTCAAGGTACTCATGTCACGGTTTCTGAAGTTGTTCAAGCTTAAGCTAGTTCCTGGACAGGATTTGAACTATGAGGAACCCAATCACCAAAGGACAAGATTCGTTGCACTTTGCAGTCATTGTTGTTAACTTAATACTGTTAGCACGTACGTTTGATTTAGGCAATTGAAAATATAATTCTAATAAGGAACTTAAGCACTAAGGACAAGAAATGCAGAGGAATTAAATATTAGTAAATAAAAAATTAATGTATATTATAAGCTGCAATTTTGCAAATGGCTGTGTGCCTTTACAGTCTCTTGCATCACCACACCTCAACCTCAGCGTAACTTATGTGAGCAGCTTGAGTTCCAAATGGAAACATAAATAATTTGCTGCTTGCGTTTCAGTTATCAGCCCATGCAAATGTAGTTGATTTCATGTTCTTGCTGCTGTGTAGAGGGAAGCCAAGAAATGTACAAAGTTTGAAAATGCATAAGCCGAGCAATTTTTCTGCTCATCAAATCTTTTGTTTCACCTCCTTGTTACTGTGACTGTTGTTATCTGTTTAACAGTGGCGGATCAAGGGGGAAGGTCCGGGGGGTCTGGACCCCCCTTCCCTATCAAACCTGACGCTTACAACTTTGAGACAGGATCGTATATCACTTTTAACTGGCTGATTTTTTTAAAATTAATCCAAATAAACGGTAAGCGGCCAAGGAAATATAACGTGCAACCGCGACTGGTGGGACGGGGTGTGAGGGAGAAGTAATTTGCCTCAAAGAGTCCAACAGTCCTTTCTGAACCAAAGTTTGGAACCCCCCAATCAAAATTTCCTGGATCCGCCTCTGTTTAAGCATAGTTAGTAGAGGTTTAAGGTCCTTAATAGGGAGTTTAAGCAAATCGCTACGGCTGGCGCTGCTACGGCTACCGGAAGTAAAATTGTCCAGAAACGAGTCATTGCGCATGTCAGTGGTTCCCATCCAGCCGTAGCGGGAAATCCTTCTACGCGAGTGGGAAGGTTTCGGCGTAGTCTGTGGTACGTGAACTTATCTCGCTTCTTTCTTCGCTTTATACATTCTCCTGAGCAATTTTAACTATTGAAATACACTTAACATCTTTAAAAATAGCTTATCGGGAATATTTATCAAGCTTGCTGTCCCTTACCGAGTGAATCTGCCTTTATTTTTGCGGCCGGGTTTGTCGAAGGATCGAAGCAGTGTGCACATGGAGAACGCAGCGAACGCAAAGTGAAATGCGTAGGTAGAAAGTCTAACTTTTCCTTTTCAGACCTCAAAGACTACTTGAAATTCAAATAGCTGAAGCCAAGGAATGACGAGGGTTATGAGGGACCGTGTAGAAACTTTGCTTTGGAGTTTATAAGCTCCAAACTGGCAATTTTACAACACGTAAGTTCAAATATTTTAATTCATTCATTCACTGTGCACAGGATCGCTTACAATTTTTTTTTCCAAATGTTGGAATCCCTCGTCCCTTTCAACGAAGTCATTTTGAGTTTTTAGACGTGCAATAAACTACCGCGAAGACGCTTAATTTATTGGTTTTACAGTTCTCAGCCGTACTAGGTTTGTAGTTCGCGTTGCTTAAAGTTGGATTTTGGCGGGCTACGGCGACGTACTCTCCCCAAGCCTCGTCAACCACGATAGCCGTAGCAGCGCCAGCCGTAGTGATTTGCTTAAACTCCCTAATACTGGGTTAGTGCAGTTCATAAAAATCCCCTGACAGTCATGAAATTCTTTCAGACTTTTCACGCAACTAAACTCTAGGAAGATGAGTGCTCGTCAGGAATATAATGGTTAGGAATTTTAAAATTTCAAAAGAGTACCAATCTCGTGTTAGTGAAATGTACACTAATTTTGTTATTGTACTTATATTTTACATGTCCATATACACCCGCTGCTTTTAGTTTGACTGGAGCATTCAAGTTTTTATTTATATGGAATCCAAAGTCTGCGCGCGTTTTAATTTCCCTAACCCATTAACTCCCAGAAGTGATTAACATGTAAATTTTCACGTTTGATGTGCGATCCTCGCAGTAGATAGCGCTATTTATAGACCACTTTCATAAATGGCTGCTGGATTAATATTCTTTTGTTCAAATTTAAATTTGCCTAGGTGGCCTCGTTCTCCAGTACAAAATTCAAAAGAATACATTATCTCAAGCGAGGCCACCCAGGCAAATTTACATTTAAACAAAAGAATATTAATCCGGCAGCCATTTATGAAAGTGGTCTATGAGACCTGAAAAAAATCAGGCCTGTACGGGACTCCAGTTCAAAATATATGAACTTCATATATTCATTGCATCTCATTTATCACTTTCACGGGTTTATTACGAATCAACTTAACGGCCTGCTCCCAGTTGGCTTGTTAGCTCAATTGGTAGAGCGCTGCACTAGTATCGCAGAGGTCAGTGGTTCGAGTCCCGTACAAGCCTGATTTTTAAGATATTTGTAACATATTTGCTAAATAAAGGTGAAAAAAACGCCATTTCGCAAAATAGTAATTCTGTCAAAATTACTACTTTGCGAAACGAGTTTCTATTATGGTCAATGAATTGAGAGGTGACCAGGCCCTTAGAAAGATTGATCATTTTATTAGTGGACATATTTTGTTTCGGACGAAGAGGACATATTTGCTAATTAAAGGCGAAAAAACGCCATTTCGCAAAATAGTAATCCTGTCAAAATTACTACTTTGCGAAACGAGTTTTATTTTGGTCAATAAAATGAGAGGTGACCAGGCTCTTAGAAATATTGATCATTCTATTAGTGGACACATTTTGTTTCGGACGAGGAGGACATATTTGCTAAATAAAAGCGAAAAAACGCCATTTCGCAAAATAGTAATTCTGTCAAAATTACTACTTTGCGAAACGAGTTCTGTTATGGTCAATACAATGAGAGGTGACCAGGCTCTTAGAAATATTGATCATTTCATTGGTGGAAACATTCTGTTTCGGACGAAGAGGACATATTTGCTAAATAAAGGCGAAAAAACGCCATTTCGCAAAATAGTAATTCTGTCAAAATTACTACTTTGCGAAACGAGTTCTGTTATGGTCAATAAAATGCGAGGTGACCAGGCTCTTAGAAACATTGATCATTTTATTGGTGGAAACATTTTGTCTCGGACGAAGAGGACATATTTGGCGAATAAAGGTAAAAAAAAAGCCATTTCGAAAAATGGTAATTCTGTCAAAATTACTACTTTGCGAAACGAATTCTACTATGGTCAATAAAATGAGAGGTGACCAGGCTCTTAGAAATATTGATCATTTTATTAGTGAAAACATTTTGTTTCGGACGAAGAGGACATATTTGCTAAATAAAGGCGAAAAAACGCCATTTCGCAAAATTTCGTTTCGTTTCGTTTCGTTTCGCAAAATAGTAAAATTTCGTTTCGTTTCGTTTCGTTTCGCAAAATAGTATACGCCCAGCAGAAGCGCATGATGAGCACGTGACAGAGCTAGATTACGTGCTTTATATAATTTTAGCTCTTGTCAACATCAAACCAGCCAAAATTTCCTCGAAAATGAAGCGAAGTGTGAAACAAAGCCATAGGTGAAAGAGAAAAAAAAAATACAAAATGCCTACGATTCTCCTGTATTTCTAAAGATTGCGGCAGCAGTTTTGATTTCGCGACATTCACGATCTATAATGATAGCAACGGTAATGTAGTTGCCGGTGACATAACAGCATTTTTATCTGTTTCGAAACCATGACATGTTCATCGCACGCAGTCATGTTATCATTTATATCTTCACATGTAAAGATGTCAATGTTGTCACCACAACCAGATTTATCAACATGACGGTTTTCTTTTCCATGCAAAGATTTTGTTTACATCTGCGGACGCTTTTAAGACTGAGCTTGATATTTTTTTAAAGAAAATAGTCCCTGCAATAAGAAACTGTTAAATTTTTTATGTCCAAAGTTAGTGGTTTTCGGACGACCTGAGTTTTCGATGCAGTAGATCTTGTACGTGATCAGTATGCGGCAGAAGTGCGTGATCAGCGCGTGACAGAGCTAGATGACGTGTTACATTCAATTATAGTTCCTTGCAAAATGATAACCAGCCAATATTTCTCGAAAATTAAACAAAGCCTGAGGTTAAAAACGTGAAAAAATTACGAAATACCTACGTCTCTACTCTATATCTGAAAATCGCGGCAACAGTTTTGATTTTGCAGCATTCACTATCTATAGTTATGATAACGCTAATGTAGTTGTCGGTGAAATACCAGCAATTTTTTCTGTTTTGAAACCATGACATCTTCATCGCACGCAGTTAGGGTACCATTTATATCTTCACATGTAAAGATGTCAATGTCGTAACCACAACCAGATTTATCAACAGGACGGTTTTACTTTCTATGCAAAGATTTTGTTTACATCAAAAGGATGTTCTAAGGCTGAACTTGATGTGTTTTAGAGGAAATAGTCCTTGTAATGAGAAATTGTTGAATTTTTTATGTCCAAAGTCAAAGTGGTTTTCGGGCGACCTGAGCTTTCGATGCAGTAGATCTCTGAATTCAGTTCTATTGGGAGTTAAAGCTTTAACTCAGGCTCTACGTGATCAGTAGGTGGCAGAAGCGCGTGATCAGCGCGTGACAGAGCTGGATGACGTCTTACATTTAATTATAGTTCCTTGCAAGATCAAAACCAGCCAGTATTTCTCGAAAATGAAGCGAAGTTTGAAACAAAACTTGAGGTTAAAAAACGTGAAAAAAATTACGAAATGCCTTCGTCTCTTAGCGGAAGTCTAACGACCACCTCAAAGAAAAAAAAAAAATAGAATAATAACCAGAGGGCTACAAAAAAAAAAAAAAATATTAAGTGGGAAGTTTATGTTATTGAACCATACTCAGGATTAATGAAAATGAAAAGCTGAAAAATGTTACGTCGCTCAGTTCTAACTCGGCGTAAAAATAGTGAAACAGTGTAATCATAAAAAAGAATCATGTACCACGAAATAAACAAATGATACGAGATTTTCTGTTTCGAGTTCGATATTCAGCTTCCTCGTTACTGCTGGTGTGAGCAAGTACACTGTTCTGTTATACACTTGTGGGACAAATCCCCATATCACAGGAGTTAAGGTGAGAACTTAATGAGTCAGTGAATGAGATAAGAGGTTATTGACTAGATATACAAATATAAATGATTTGGATCATAAGACGAACGAATGAGAAAAATATCGATCTTAGTTACTCGTGACGAACGTGGGAGAGAGAAAAACATCGTCTTTCTTCTCGAGAGTTCGAGTCTTAGGTATTCGGATTGTACGATCTGAAGCTCTCCCACATGTAGCTAAAATGACAGAATTATTTCTCGATGCTGACATTAAGAATATAATAACAGACCTTGAATTAGCTGAATTTTTCTAGCCATGAGGATCTATAGAGCTACAACATTACTGTTTCCAGTATCATGTGCACCGCTTGTCTTATATGAACCATAATATATGGCCTCCCTTGCTGCATCCCAGCCGCAGCAAAAGCTCCGGGGATCAACGAGAGAAAGAGAGAGAGAGGTGCTTAGATTTCTTCTTCATGGTCCCAGCCTACAACTGGTTCAGTAACACCAAAGGTTTCTAAACACAAACACAAATAACAAAACACTTGAATACGCTCAGCGGAAATGATTTTAATCTCTTTTTCCTTCAGTTACAACAAGAGGTCAAGTATCCTTCTTGGAAAAGAGCTTTATTGGAGTTTAATTTCAGCACTCTTTGGGTAAGGAAAGATATTGAAGTAGTATATTAAATTCGAGAATTGTGAGAAAAATATACTCAAAGACCACTTTATTGTTGATAGGATGTTGTTCAGCTTTACGTCTTCCTCCGGGGATGAACATGTGTAGATCGTTCTCACAGAGTAGATATCAATGCAATTGATTCAGTAAAAAGAAAATTGTGATCGTTGAGAGCCGAGAAAGTTTTCTCTTATGCGAAGTATTTTGATGTAGCACCAAATTCTCTTTCCAGGCGGGAGGTAGTCACCGAATGAAACCATCGGATAGATGGACGTCCATTTAATCTTATTTTAATTTAATTTAATTCATTCCATTTTCACTGCATTAATTTGCAGTGGGGAACGACTAGAAGAAAATATACGAACCATTCGAGCTAGTCCACCTTCCCACCCAATCCACCCCAAGGGAAGACATCCATCACACAGTAATCTCGTGTGTGGGAAACTAACGTCTCCTACCCCAACCCTGCAGGAGACGGGACTTCCATTGATTCGTCCCTATCCGAGACGACTAGAGTATCTAACCATTTCTTGATGTTATAGAAAGGTAGCAAATTTTTCTCAATTATTTTAAGACCTTGAGTGTTGGTCCGGCCGGGGCTCGAACCCTCGACCTCCCGCACAACAGTCCAGCGCACTATCCATCGGGCTAACTGGGCAGGAATCGATTACATACGAACAAAGCCATATTTTTGGTTTTGCAAATCAGCATCATTCTCGTGTTCGGAGAACAGATTTTATCATTCCAAAACTGACTGTAATGGGATGAGATCTATAGCGTCATTAAATTTCACTGGAGACTTTTCACTTTTGACTGCAAACATATTTAGTGTCGAGTTCGCGGGAGTTATTGACAAGAAAAACGTTCACCTTTATTAATTTTAGAACATTTATGAAGTTGTAATGATGAAAGAGAAAAATGAAAATCAGAAAAAAACGTGGCGCATTTTCATGGAAAGACGATAGAAAGATATCTTTCATGTAAACTGCACTGATGGCTGCTGACACGTCACTCTTCTTTCGCGCCACTTTGTCAGGTTGATCAAAAAATTGCAAATTTTCATTCCTTGACAAAGTCGCCTTTCTTATCGGGAAAGGCCTATCGTGCTTACATAGTAAACAAAATAATACATGGTGGCTTGTGGATATGGAATTGCTCACTCTTAATCATCTCGATATCTCACGAGAGAGCGGAGCGAACGAGTGATATATCGAGTTAATTACTCCAAGAGAAATTGTATTGGTGAAATATAACTCGCGGTATGAATTCATCCTTTTCGACTCAGTGTACGTCCTGCTCTGGGGAGAAAAAGAATTTCACGGATTTCAAGTGTTTTCCGCTGAAAGGGAAATAGCTGAATTTTCATCGCACAATGAATCAGTCGTCATGCAGAAAAATGTAAACAAATCATAAAGATAAAAAATAGGAAACAACAAAAAACCACAATAACTTTCTTAGGGTAAAACAGCGATTTCGATCACGAAAACAAAGTCTGCGCACGTTTTAATTTCCTTAAACCTTTAACTTCCAGAATTGATTAACATGTAAATTCTCCCTGCAATATCCATACATTATCCAGCAAACAGGTAGTGAGAATACTCAAACTTATCAGGTAAAACTTGTTATCAACAACAACAATTTAACATTTATATAGCGCAAACTATTATATAGATAATCAGTCGCGCTTTACAATCAGTTAAGGTGAGATCGGACGTCACTATGCAGCCACTTCAGTCCATGTATTGATCTCACCTTCCCTCCCCAATTCACCCTAGATTAGACACTACACAAAGATAGACCACAACACCGGGCACTATGTGCCCTACTCTTTACGAAGAGTGTGTGGGTTCTTTAACGTCCCACAATTTTTATCACATGTAAGGGCTTGTGAGACGGGACCTCCATTTATCGTCCCTATCCGAGAAGACTAGAAAGTCTAACCATTTACAGATATTATTACAAAGGCAGCACTTTCTTCTCAGTTATTTAAAGACCCTGAGTGTTGATCCGGCCGGAGTCGAACTCTCGACCTCCCGCACAACAGTCCAGCGCTATACCAATTGAGCTAACCGGGAGGCGGTTATCTTGATCTAAAACCAAATTGGCGCCACTAACTTAAAAGGAAGCATGTAGCAGCAAGAGGGGAGAATTAACAATCAGATCTTGGGAGTTAAAGCTTTAACTGCATGTGATCAGTATGCGGCAGAAGCGCGTGATGAGCACGTGAGAGAACTAGATTGCGCGCTTATTTGATATTTAGCTCTGTTCAACATCAAAACCAGCCAATATATCTCAAAAATGAAGTGAAGTGTGAAACAAAGCCTTAGGTTGAAAAGAGAAAAATATACAAAATGCCTTCGTTTCTGCTGAATGTCTAAAGATCGCGGCAACAGTTTTGATTTCCCGACATTCACGATCTATAATGATAATAGCGGTAATGTTTTTTTCTGTGCATACCAGCATTTTTTTCTGTTTCGAAACCATGACATCTTCATCGCACGCAGTAAGGGTACCAATTGTACTTTCACCCGTAAATATGTTAATGTCGTCAACACAATCAGATTTATCAAAATGACGGTTTTACTTTCCATGCAAAGACTTTTTTACATCTACGGACGTTTCTAAGACTGAACTGAACATGTTTTAAAGGAAGTAGTCCCTGTAATGAAAAACTGTTGAATTTCTATGTCCAAAGAAGTTGAAGTGGTTTTCGGGGACCTGAGTTTTCGATGCAGCAGATCTCTGTATTAATTCTTTGATAATGTGTTTCAAAATTGTCTTTGATTCAAATTTGCAATCATCAATGTTGAAAGTGTCATGTATAAAAATTATGTAACGAAAGAAAACATATTTCAAGCTCCATCGTGACAGATGTAAAAAGAATTTTTAAAAACATTGCCCATCTCTCATATCATTTAAAACAACAGAATTAATTTCTCAATGCTGACATTAAGAATATATTAATGCACCTTGAAGTAGCTGACTTTTTTGTCCACGAGGATCTATGAAATGCAACATTACTGATTCCAGTGTCATGCGCACTGCTTGTCTTACATGAACCATAATATATGAACTCCCTTACTGCATCTTAACACGAGAAAAAAAAGGTGGATGAAAGAGAGAGAGGGACTTAAAATCCATTTTCAAGTGGTTCAATGACAATTTATTCATAAAAACTCCTGTAAGATACACCGAGGGTTTCTACACACACACAGATAAAAAAAAATTAAACACTTGAATAACTTCAGCGGTAACGATTTTTTAAATCTCTTTTCCTTTAGTTACGACGCGAAGTCAAGTATCCTTGGCAAAAGAGTTTTATTGGAGTTTAATTGCGGCACTCTTTGGGTAAGGAAAGAAAGTGAAGTAATATAGGGCATGTTCTAATCAAAAATCGGAAAATTGTGCAAAAAAGTATACAAAAAGGCTACTATATTGTGGATAGGATGTTTTTTTGCTTTACGTTTCCCTCCGGTGATGAACATGTGTAGGTTGTTCTCACAGATTAGAAATCAATGCAACTGATTCCACCAACAAAAAAATTGTGATCGTTGAGAACCTAGAAAGTTACCTCTTAAGGGAAGTATTTTGATGTCACACCAAATTCTCCTTCCATGTGAGAGGTAACCAGCGAATGAACATAAATAATATTGATGTCCGTTCAATCTTTCTTGGGACTCGATTACGAACGAAAAAAACCAAATTTTTAATTATGCAAATCAAAATCATTCTCATAATCGGAGAGAACAGATTTTATCATTCTAAACCTGATTGCATTGGCATGAGATCTATAGCGCCACTGAATTTCACCGGAGACTTTTCACTTTTGGCTGCAAACATATTTGGTGCGACATCGGCGGGAGTTATTGATGAGAAAAAAGTTCACCTTTATCATTTTAGAAGATTTATAACGTTGTAACGGTGAAAGCGAAAATTGAAAATTTGGAAAAAAAGTAATGCATTTTCATGGAAAGATGATGGAAAAATATCTTTCATGTAAGCTGCATTGATTGATATCGCCAATCAGCTGCTGACGCGTCACTCGCCTTTCGCGCCACTTTGTCAGGTTGATCAATGAATTGCAAATTTTCATTCCTTGATAAAGTCGCCATTCATACATAGTAAACAAAATAATAAAGGCTGATAGTTTCGAAAGAAACTGTTTGGGGGTGCGTCGGTGGGAGTAACGAAATAATTTGGATATATCAACAAAGTTGAAGTAGTAAATTGGCCACCGTAACGATTACAAATGCTGACGTTTCGAGCGTTAGCCCATCGTCGGAGCGAATAGAGGAATTGTGGGTTGTGTGTGCTTTTAAAGGCAGAGAATGGAACTACGTTATTGGTGGGAACATGGCAACGAGAAAAACAAGAATAAATTAGTGGAATGGAAAGCTTTCGTTGATCCTTGTGGGATTTAGACTTGCGGTTTGAAAGATGAGCTTTTGTTCAAGATTTTTACGGCTTTCCGTGCTACCTAAGTGTAAGGAAAGACCGCAGATTGCCATTTGGCCATATGGCCAGATTGCCATGGCCATATGGCCATCGAACTCTCGACATCGAACTCTCGCCATCGAACTCCCGCAGATTGCCATTTGGCCATATGGCCAGATTGCCATGGCCATATGGCCATATGGCAATCTGCGGTCTTTCCTTACACTTAGGTAGCACGGAAAGCCGTAAAAATCTTGAACAAAAGCTCATATGGCCATATCATGTATAAAAATTATGTAACGAAAGAAAACATATTTCAAGCTCCATCGTGACAGATGAAAAAATAATTTTTAAAAAGATTGCCCATCTCTCATATCATTTAAAACAACAGAATTTGTTTCTCAATGCTGACATTAAGAATATATTAATGGACCTTGAAGTAGCTGACTTTTTTGCCCACGAGGATGAATGAAATGCAACATTACTGATTCCAGTGTCATGTGCACCGCTTGTCTTACATGAACCATAATATATAACCTCCCTTACTGCATCTTAACACAAGAAAAAAAAGGTGGATCAAAGAGAGAGGGACTTAAAATTCTTTTTCACGGTCCCAGCTTACAAGCGGTTCAGTGACAATTTATTCATAAAAGCTCCCGTAAGATACATGGAGGGTTTCTACACACATACACAGATAAAAAAAAAAAAAAAACACTTGAATAACTTCAGCGGTAATGATTTTTTAAATCTCTTTTCCTTTAGTTACGACGCGAAGTCAAGTATCCGTGGCAAAAGAGTTTTATTGGAGTTTAATTGCGGCACTCTTTGGGTAAGGAAAGACAGTGAAGTATTATAGGGCATGCTGTAACTAAAAATCGGAAAATCGTGCAAAAAAATACACAAAAATGCTACTATATTGTGGATAGGATGTTTTTTCCTTTACGTTTCCCTCCGATGATGAACATGTGTAGATTGTTCTCACAGAGCAGAAATCAATGCAACTGATTCCACCAACAAAAAAGTTGTGATCGTTGAGAACCTAGAAGGTTACCTCATAAGGGAAGTATTTTGATGTCACACCAAATTCTCTTTCCATGTGAGAGATCAGCGAATGAACACAAATAATATTGATGTCTGTTTAATCTTTCACGGGACTCGATTACGAACGAACAAAACCAAATTTTTAATTATGCAAATCAAAATCATTCCCATGTTCGGAGAGAACAGATTTTATCATTCCAAACCTGATTGCATTGGCATGAGATCTATAGCGCCACTGAATTTCACTGGAGACTTTTCACTTTTGGCTGCAAACATATTTGGTGCGCCATCGGCGGGAGTTATTGAAGAGGAAAAAGTTCACCTTTATCATTTTTAGAACATTTATAACCTTGTAACGGTGAAAGTGAAAATTGAAAATTTGGAAAAAACGTAATGCATTTTCAGGGAAAGATGATGGAAAAATATCCTTCATGTAAGCTGCATTGATCGAGATCGCCAATAAGCTGCTGACGCGTCACTCGCCTTTCGCGCCACTTTGTCAGGTTGATCAATGAATTGCAAATGTTCATTTCTTGATAAAGTCACCATTCATACATAGTAAACAAAATAATACATGGTAGCTTGTAGATATGGAATTACTCTCTCGTTATCATCTCGATATCTCACGAGAGAGCAGCGAACGAGTCGTATATCGAGTTAATTACTCCAAGAGAAATTGTATTGGCAAAATATAACTCGCAGTAAGAATTCATCCTTTCGATTCAGTGTACGTCCTGCTCTGAGGAGAAAAAGAATTTTACGGATTGTGAGTGTTTTCCGCTGAAAGGGAAATAGCTGAATTTAAATCGCACAATGAATCAATCGTCATGCATAAAAGTGTAAACAAGTAATAAAGATAAAAAATAAAAAACCAAAAACAAAAAAAGCACAATGACTTTCTTAAGGTAGAGCAGCAATTTCGATCACGAAAACAAAGCGTAATTAATTTAAAAGGAAACATGTTGCAGTAATAGGGGAGAATCAACAATCAGATCTTGGGAGTTAAAGCTTTAACGGAACGTAGACAAAATGCGGCAGAAGCGCGTGATGAGCACGTGACATAGTTAGATTACGCGCTTTAGTTAGTTTAGCTCTTGTCAGCATAAAACCAGCCAAAATTTCTCGAAAATGAAGCGAAGTGTGAAACAAAACCTTAAATTAAAGAGAGGGGAAAAAAATATAATTTGCCTACGTTTCTGCTGAATGTCTAAAGATCGCGGCAACAGTTTTGATTTCGCGACATTCATGATCTATAATGATAATAACGGTAATGTTGTTGTCTGTGCATACCAGCATTTGTTTCTGTTTCGAAACCATGAGATCTTCATCGTACGCAGTAAGGGTACCATTTATATCTTCATAAGTAAAGATGTCAATGTTGTCACCACAACCAGATTTATCACCATGACGGTTTTACTTTCCATGCAAAGATTTTGTTTACATCTACGGACTTCTTTTAAGACTGAACTTAATATGTTTTAAAGGAAAGAGTCCCTGTTGTGAGAAATTGTTGCATTTTAATGTCCAAAGTTAAAGTGGTTTTCGGGCGAGCTGAGTTTTCGATACAGTAGATCACTGCAATCAGTTCTCTTGGGAGTTAAAGCTTTAACCATGCGTGATCAGTATGCTGCAGAAGCGCGTGATGAGCGCGTGACAGAGCTAGATGACGTGTTACATTTAACTATAGTTCTTTTCAACATCAAAACCAGCCAATATTTCTCGAAAATGAAGCGAAGTATGAAACAAAACCTGAGGTGTCTATAAATTGCGACAACAGTTTTGATTTCGCAACATCCACGATCTATAGTATTAATAGCGAAGTCCCGAAAGACCTACTGAAACGTTTTAGCATTCTGAAAAAGTGTAGTAACAAGTTCGATTGTTTGGTGAACGAAATGCTTTTCATCAGAGACTTAAAACCCACTCTGAACGTGCAAAGCGATTCAATTCGCGCAAAAGTATTTGTTTAATTAGCTCGTAACATATTTATGCTAATTTAGTGTTACACCTTGCCACAAACTTCATTTTTTATTTCTCCTTGACAATGGCATCATGATGACACCGAAACGTCGGTTTTTATCGTTAGTTTTTGCTAGTCTTTGCATTTCTAAATCTTTATTGATGTTAATGTAGTTGTCCGTGAAATACCAGCATTTTTTTTTTGGCTTTTAAATCATGACATATTCATCGCACGCAGTAAGGGCATCATGTATATTTTCACACGTCAAGATGTCAATGTCCGCCGTCATCACAACCAGATTTATCAACATGACGGTTTTACTTTCCATGCATCCAAAGATTTTGTTTAAATCTACGGTCATTTCCAAGACTGACCTCAATACGTTTTAAAGGAAATATTCCCTGTAATAAGAAATTGTTATATTTCTATATCCAAAGTTAAAGTTTTTTTCGGGCAAGTTGAGTTCTCGATGCAACAGATCTCCGCATTCAGTGCTCTTAAATTATGTTTCAAAATTGTCTTTGATTCACATTTGCAATCAATATCTTCATACTAAGCAAGATGATATCCGTTCGCCTTTTAGATAGATAGATACTTAATTGGTAAATACTTTGCAGCATGAACTGAATTGCGTATTCACAGATATAAAATAGAAATTACTATGTACATGTATACATCTTAGTATTAAAATTACATAGTTTATCGTAAGGTGGAAACTGTACATTATTTGTGGCTGTTGACTATTCTGGCCGAAGCAATATATAAATTGTTTTTAAGTCTATTTGTCTTGCAAAATGGCAAAGCAAAGGTACGCTCGTGCCTTGACCTATGAGAGCTTACATAGCGGGGTGGTAAAAGTTTACTTAATTTATGCTGAGGATCGTTCATTATATCGCGAAATATTGCTGTACACATATTTTCATGGTGGTCTTTCACCATGGAAGATTCATAATAGCTAAGGCCTGTTCGTGTTGCATACCACGACAAATGACTCTCATAGATATCTTTCCTGAATACGTTCTAGTTCTTGGTGGAGGTATTCAGGGAGAGAGTAATGAAAAACTTGTGCTGCATAATCGATTATGGATCTTACACATGCCGTATAAAAGAGGCAAAGGTCTTTTGGTGGAACGTGAGCTCTTTTTAGCTGAACAAGGAAATAGGTTCTCTTTGCTGCTTTCTTGGTAATCTCAGTTATGTGAGCGTTCCATTTCAAATCTTCGGAGATGGTAACACCCAAGAGTTTGGCTTGTTTAACCAATTTCATGTGTTTACCATCTATTGAAACTGGATCAAAATCCCTTGGAATTGAAGAGAAACCAATTCGCAGCTCTTTCCATTTGTCTATGTTTAGTATTAGTCTGTTTTTCTTCGACCACTCTATTACTTAGTTCGTGGTATTTTGAGCTCCACTGGGGTGATCTTTCTTTGAGGCCGTCGTCTCGTCGACAAATTTCCATAGGGAGGCGTTGGTGATCGCTAAATCGTCTATCATAGTCAAGAAAAGCCAGGGACCTAGTTTGGTACCTTGCGGGACACCAGATGGAACAGAGTCCCATTCCGATACGCACCCATCAGACATCTTAATTCTCTAATAACGGTCTATCTCACCTAGTTTGAAATTTCTCTTTGAAGGAGTTCGAGATATAATTTACACTCGATGGTAAATAAAAACTGATATCCACGTGCACTATATTACCACCTTCATGTGCATTACTGACCAAGTGTGAGCTTAAGAAGGCTGCGTATTGACCTTTACTAAGTTTTTAAGAACCGAGGCGAGATCCTCGTCAAAAAAAGGATTCTTTGCGCGATACAAACAAACATCTACATGCCCCATGGAATTACTGAATGAATCGACGAGTCTCATCATAATGTTGTTTGTTTTTACTAGAGAAGTATCTGTGACTCCGTTGTAGCCAAAACTGCCAAAAATAACCTTTTATTCATGTGACAATAATATTTGTCTAAGTTCTGACATTAGACGAGATATCTAATCGGCTACTGGACAATTATTACAAGATCGAGTGTTGGATATGATATGATAAATAGGCAACGAGGCGAGTTGGCTATAATCATCTGATATCCAACAAGCGCGAGTGAAATAATTGTTTTATTAAAAGGAAAACGCCCCCAAGATATTAGACAAATCTTCTTGACTTTATTTTGTAGGAAGAAACCGGATGTTACAATGTACAGATATTAGATTATGGTATATTGGCTCATATACCATAATGGCTAAGCCAATAAGAAGTCTTGAATTGCATTATCCAATGATCCAGTTTTTAATAAAAGAACATTTTTTTTTTTTATGTGTGTGACCTAAGCAGGAATCAAAAGACAACACATTTGGTCCTCTTGAGTAGCCAATCGCAACACAACATTCGCCAAATCTTGCTCGCTTACGGGTCCCACCACTTTAGAAGAACAAAGACACAGAAGGAATATTTGTGAATAACGTGACAAAAAGCCAACAAAAGGGAAATTTTTACCCCAGAAACCACAATGACTCTGAATACGAGCAATTATTTTGATGTAAACTGGAGGCTATTATGCTTCAAATATTTTTGCAACGTACAGAGATATATGAATAGGCATAAAAACTTTTGTAAAGCAAAACTTTTACTCTTGTTACTTTCAGGCATGTAGATATAACAAATGGCATCTTTTGGAGAATAGAGGGATTTAGCGGATGACGGTTTGACAGGTACAAATCAATTTTTAATTTGGAATTTATGACAGCTGTTTAGAGCTCATGTTATTTATGGAAGCGCGTATTCCTGCGTTTCTACCTCCTGACAACTGCATTAAATATAATTTCAGTAGATTTTCCTGGTTTATTGTTTTCAGATCGGGAATTATTTCACAAAACTCAAGAAAATAAATTTGTATTGGTTTCTCTCACTTAATTCACTTCTGACTAGTCTGCGCGCGTTTTAATTTCCCTAACCCTTTAACTCCCAGAAGTGATTAACATGAAAATTCTTCCAGTAATATTGTAAAATCCAGCAAATAAATAATGAGAATACTCAAACTTATCAGGTAAAAGTTGTTATCTTGATAAAAAACCAAATTCACGTGAGTAGTTTAAAAGGAAACATGTAGCAGCAACCAGGTCTTTAGGAGTTAAAGCTTTAACTGCACGTGAAAAGTATGCGGCAAAAGCGCGTGATGCGGAGCGCGTGACAGAGCTAGATGACGTGTTATATTTAATTATAACTCACGTCAATGTCCCATTGTCATATTTCTCAAAAATGAAGCGAAGTGTCAAATAAAGCCTTAGGTTAAAAAAAGCAAAAGTTACAAAATTCCTGCGTACCTGCTCCATGTCTTTGGATTGCAGCAACAATCTGGATTTAATAACAACGGTAATGTAGTTGTTGATGAAATACAAAAACTTCGATATTTATTCTGTTTCGAAACCATGGCATCTTTATCGCAGGCAGCAAGGGTACCATTTATATCCTCAGATATAAAGATGTCAATTTCGTTACCACAACCAGATTTATCAACATAACAGTTTCACTTTCCATGCAATGCTTTTGTTTACATCTACGGGCGATTCTAAGACTGAACTCAATGTTTTAAAGGAAATAGTTCTTGTAATGAGAAATTGTTATATTTTTATGCCCAAACTTTTTAAAGTGATTTTCGGGCGAGCTGAGTTTTCGATGCCGCAGATCTCTGCATTCAGTGCTCTTCGAATGTGTTTCAAAGTTGTCTTTGATTCAAATTTGCAATCACTATCGACAAAATAAACAAGAGGATATACCTTCGCTTTTTAATACGAATTTTCCCCCTAGTTTAAGATTTCTCTTTGAAGAAATGAATATTCGTATCCAAGTGCGGCTATGTAATAGCCTCTTTATGCACATTACTGACCAAGTGTGAGTTTGAAAAGCCTGTGTATTGGCTAAGTTCCTTCACTCTATTTTGAAGAACCAATACAAAAGCTTCGTCAATAAAGAATTTATTGCATGAAAAAAATTATTTACACGCCTCAGGAATTACTACATGAATCTGCGAGTCTCTTCGTGATTTTCCTTGTTTTTACGAGAGACATAACTGTGATTCCGTTGTAACCAAAACTGTCAAAAAACCTTTTTTTCATGTCACATAAATACAAAGTGGTGTCATTAGACATTACACGAGGTATTAAACCGGCTACAAGCAATTTTTTTCGTTTTTGCGTAATCTAAGTAGGAATCATATTAAAAAAACCATACACTTTGTCCACCTTGGTAGCCGGTGTCAGCACAGGATTCGTCTAATATCGCTCCGCGCTCGCGGATTCCAACGCTTTAGAACAAGGAATATTTGATAAACGTGACAAACCTAACAAAAGTGAAATCTTTACCCTAGAAACCACAATCACTACGAATTCTTAATCACATATAAAAACGAATCCTCGCCAACGTCACGATTAATCATTTGGGTTTCTTAACTCGGATACTGAACGTATCATTAATTCGAGATATAGGTATGAATGGAACATTTACTTCTTCCCTCCTTCGATTCCTGTTTATTTTTTTCTAAATCCGATGAATCTTGATCACGTATGAAAACGAAACCTCGCTAACGTCGCGATTAATTATTTTTCCTTTGAAGGCTTGCCAACATCATTCGAACTTGACCCGTTATTAATGTGGTTTGCTAGGGAACTAGACTTTTGTCTTCATTTATTCGAACTACGTATCCTCAAGGTGGTTAGTCAAGTTATTTCTGACTGGTTTTCAGTTGGAGTTCCGTTTTAGTAGATATATCTTTTGCTCAGTAATAGACTGAATTTGGTACATATTGAGCTTGTTTATTTATGTCGTTCGCTGAAAGATTAAAACGTGGGCTCAATGAATGCTGATGATGGTGCAGAATCTGATTCTAAGAGACGAGATCACCTCACCAGCTATTAGAAATTATCAAAATATCTTCTTCAAAACTATACAGCAACACATTTTCTTTTTCAGCGATGCGTTTACTGATATTTTCAAAGTTCTCCCTAGTTTTGCGATATCAATAGTGTGCTGCAACAATAGTGTGATAATGGAAACTTTGAGATTCTCCCTCTTTCTTTATAATTAAATATACATGTGTTTCACGTTCTCTTTAAATTACTTTTGTGTGACTCTCCTCTTTCCATGTTTTCTAGCACAGTACAATTGATTCTATTTTATTTCCAGCTATGGCGGAAAGTAACCTCCCTACAACGGGAGAAGAACTGGATGAAAAAGATGAGCTCCCGGTCACAAGTGAGAAACATAGGCTTGCAACGCATACAATAGGTATTATTTTTGGATAAGTGGGTTCAGATGGGACACTATTTTTTCTTTTTTGTACAAGAAAAAGATCATTAACTTTCAAAGTTTCCAAAAAATATATAGTTCAAGAGAAAGAGCAAAAAAGACCCTTCCCATTGACATAAAATCAGATCACACACAGGTATTTTGTGGTCTGTTGTCACTGTTCTCTGAACAATTCTAAGTGGGAATAAACTACATTGATGCCACGCTTACCATATTCTCCTTCGCAGCCGCCGTTTGATCTCGTCACGCAACCTTCTCTCTCCCCTGTAGCGTGACGAGACTAAACAAAAGATGCGAATGAGATTTCTCTAGCTAGCGAGTAGGCCCGAATACTAGGCTTTTAAGTAATGGGCTCCAGGCTTTTATTATTGGTGTTCCGCATGAGTGTTTAAAAATTTACTGCGATAAAGCAAACCGAAAATCCATTTTATCTCCAGGAGATCTTGACCAAAGATATGTTGCGGTCTGCGTTTCCCGAATAGGTGCAAATATATTAAACGAAGAAAAAAGGAGTAATAGTTAAAAGGCTTTTATAAAAAAGGGAAAGTCCTCTTTACGGTAATTTTGAAGGGGTTGTTATTTGAGAGCAATTCAACTTGAAGGTTTTGGAAATCTGAAAATTCGCTTGGTTAGAATTACACATTGTTGTGATCACTGATAAGTTTAAAATAACTTCTTGTTAATTTCAGCGACCGAGGAAAGTCAAGTAACTTCATGTGACCATGAATTCGGTGTATACGTTGATCCTTTAAGAGGTGAGAAAACAAGGTGAAATTGCACTCTTGAAAGAGCCCCAGTATAGTTTTGGCACATTTACGTCAACTTTTCTTATGTACTGTAAATAACTTTAGAAACAGAAAAATATAACTCTTCGGATTTCAAGCTTTGTCACCATCAGAAAAAAGAATAAGATTTAAGATTTCATCTAAGATTATTCGTCCCAAATGTAGAAGAGTCAATTTATATAGTACATGCATTTGTTAATTATTAATTAATCAATTAACTTATTTATCTTTTGTTGCTGAATTGGTGAAGGATTTTTCTTGTTTTTAAATATTTATTGAATTGTCACTACCATGGGGCTGGGCTGGTAGCCGAACCTTGTAGAGGACATGATTTCTTATTATTTCCACAACCCCCACATTGTAAGTTGTGTGCAAATCTTTAAATAAGTATATAACTAAATAAAAAAATAAACAAAGCAAACGAACCTGAGCCCGGTTTGTTTTCAGGGATAGCAAAAGAATGTCTCGAGACAGGAAACAAAGAATACAGACAAGGAGAGGCTAATAACGCGATAAACTCCTACACTGAAGGACTTCAAGTCAACTGCAGAGATAAACGGCTCAACGCGAAGCTTTATAGTAACAGGGCAGCAGCTCATTTCCATTTGGGTAAGGATTTCATTTCAAACTTATAAATTTGTCGTGCAGCGATAGATAATGGAATGCGCAATCTCCTTCAAGCAAAGACGTGATTCTCGCAAGTGGACCACAATCTCAGGCGCGGATCCAGGATAATGAAATGGGGGTGAATTTTTGTAATAATATAATAGAACCAAAGCCTGGTTGAGGTGTTTGAGGTCTGTACATCAGCATGATTGATTTCCCATGAATAATTAACATTTTCGAATTTTAGACAACGCAAATGCCAATTGTATTATTTTAGAATTGTAAAAAAGCCAGCTATTGAGCGCTGCATTGTGGATGGAGGAGCAAAACCTTAGAGTTATAAACAGAATCTAAAAATCGAAATCGCACGTCGTCGGAATGGCAGAGTAGACAGACCTGGCCTGGACGACGACAACGCAACGTCGTTAAAGCATGGAAACGAGGCGTTTTTGGATTACATGCTGGACAGTGTGTTTGTGGGTTCAAAATGAATAGATTGATTGGTAGAACCAGTCATCCCTTATGCATATTCTCCACCGCAATCAGAGAAATCAGAGAAATCAAATATTATTTCAATATTTGAGGGATAATAAAAAAAAGAAGGAACGGGGCTCAGAAAAGGGGGGGGGGATTAACCCATTTCACCTCCCCTGGATCCATACCTGAATCTAAGAAATTGCATCAAAGAAGCCGAACCCAGTGCATCCCAGATACTAGCTGGGATAGGAGACCACAGGTTAGGAGCGAGCCAAATTTTTTTAACAGTTATTTTTTCCGTAAGAGAATCTAATCACAACATTAAATGAAATAAATTTCGTTTTTCGTGACACCGCATAAAAATCAATTAAAGAAATGATCCTCGCAGATGGACCTCGATTTAAGCCATTGCAATTTTTTTTGGCCTCTTTTCTGCATTTGCATGTAATGAACACCTAAAACTCATACCCTAAATTCCATAGGAAACTACCAAGAGTGTCTCGATGATGCAGCAGTTGCTGTTCAATTGGAACCCACTTTAATTAAAGCCATCAAAAAAGGTTGGTTCTCAGCCATAATTCATCAAAAATCTTTCTATGATTTCGTCAAAAATGAAAAGTGTGGATCACAGCAGGATACATCACCCCAGGTGTCCATGATATCTGCTGTGTTTATATCTGCTATAAAGGTAAAAAGCACTAGTAAACGTCAATAAACTTTCAATTGAGCCTTCGTTGGAAGCCGCTTTGTATAAGCTCCTTATAGTCCATTTTAAGTTCTTCCATTGTTGATAATTTCTTCTTTATCACAATTTTTGTTTTCGATCTAAACAAAAATCAAATCGTTTCTGCATACGTTTGTACCTTGACGGTAATAACTACCTTGCACCACCGACTGCTGCCTTCTTTTCAGGAGCCAGTGCTTGTGTCGAGCTTTCCTTGTATAAAGAAGCAAGAAGCTGGTTTCATATGGGATTGGCCGTATCCTTTCACGAATGTTTCAAACGTGATACAAGAAGCTACGCAGGAAATATTTCCAAGAAAATTAACACGTTACAGTCAGATTCGTGTACACGTAATGCAAGCGATGTTCACTGATACCACACTGAGCAGTTGTTAGGAGTATTCTCAAAGGGCTCTTTCAATTACTGCGCAAATCTCAGTTTAAAAAATTTCATTTCAAAAATTCATTAAAAAATTTCCAACTGATGGCCCCTAGTTTGTATCTCTAGGCGAACATCACCTTCACAACCAAAACTAAGCAAATAACTGCGCTTGAGAGCTGGTTAGTTCACTCTAAGATAATCAAAAAGATCAAATCTCCAGAATAAACCCAAGTTTGAGCAAGCGCTCCCATTCCTAAGGTTCCATCTCGTATTCTAAATTGATAAATAACACAATTCCACCGCATTCTCGCACATCCATTCATAATTTATTTATCCTTAACAAGTTTTAAGATCGAAAACAATAGCAAACCCCTGGTTCATTTACTGAGCAAATCTAATGCTAAACTAAAGTTTATGGCAAACAGTGATGCCAGTCTCGGCTGTGGTTATCAAGACCAGGGACAGTTCAAAACAGCAATCGGGTACAATCAACGTGATCTAGAAATTGCAAAAGAAGTGGGAGACAAGGTCAGAGAGGGAAGTAGTTATGGCAATCTCGGCTGCGCTTATCAAGGTCTAGGACAGTTCAAAACAGCAATCCGGTACCATCAACGTCATCTAGAAATTGCTAAAGAAGTGGGAAACAAGGCCGGAGAGGGAAGAAGTTATGCCAATCTCGGCTGCGCTTATGACAGTCTAGGACAGTTCAAAACAGCAATCGGGTACCATCAACGTCATCTAGAAATTGCTAAAGAGGTGGGAGACAAGGCCGGAGAGGGAAGAAGTTATGGCAATCTCGGCTGCGCTTATCAAGGTCTAGGACAGTTCAAAACAGCAATCGGGTACCATCAACGTCGTCTAGAAATTGCTAAAGAAGTGGGAGACAAGGCCGGAGAGGGAAGAAGTTATGGCAATCTCGGCATTGCTTATAAAGGTCTAGGACAGTTCAAAACAGCAATCGGGTACCATCAACGTCATCTAGAAATTGCTAAAGAGGTGGGAGACAAGGCCGGAGAGGGAAAAAGTTATGCCAATCTCGGCTGCGCTTATGACAGTCTAGGACAGTTCAAAACAGCAATCGGGTACCATCAACGTCATCTAGAAATTGCTAAAGAAGTGGGAGACAAGGCCGGAGAGGGAAGAAGTTATGCCAATCTCGGCATTGCTTATCAAGGTCTAGGACAGTTCAAAACAGCAATCGGGTACCATCAACGTCATCTAGAAATTGCTAAAGAAGTGGGAGACAAGGCCGGAGAGGGAACAAGTTATGCCAATCTCGGCATTGCTTATAAAGGTCTAGGACAGTTCAAAACAGCAATCGGGTACCATCAACGTCATCTAGAAATTGCTAAAGAAGTGGGAAACAAGGCCGGAGAGGGAAGAAGTTATGCCAATCTCGGCTGCGCTTATGACAGTCTAGGACAGTTCAAAACAGCAATCGGGTACCATCAACGTCATCTAGAAATTGCTAAAGAAGTGGGAGACAAGGCCGGAGAGGGAGGAAGTTATGGCAATCTCGGCTGCGCTTATCAAGGTCTAGGACAGTTCAAAACAGCAATCGGGTACCATCAACGTCATCTAGAAATTGCTAAAGAGGTGGGAGACAAGGCCGGAGAGGGAACAAGTTATGCCAATCTCGGCTGCGCTTATCAAGGTCTAGGACAGTTCAAAACAGCAATCGGGTACCATCAACGTCATCTAGAAATTGCTAAAGAAGTGGGAGACAAGGCCGGAGAGGGAACAAGTTTTGCCAATCTCGGCAGTGCTTATCAAGGTCTAGGACAGTTCAAAACAGCAATCGGGTACCATCAACGTCATCTAGAAATTGCTAAAGAGGTGGGAGACAAGGCCGGAGAGGGAAAAAGTTATGCCAATCTCGGCTGCGCTTATCAAGGTCTAGGACAGTTCAAAACAGCAATCGGGTACCATCAACGTGATCTAGAAATTGCTAAAGAAGTGGGAGACAAGGCCGGAGAGGGAAGAAGTTATGCCAATCTCGGCTGCGCTCATGACAGTCTAGGACAGTTCAAAACAGCAATCGAGTACCATCAACGTCATCAAGAAATTGCTAAAGAAGTGGGAGACAAGGTCGGAGAGGAAGGAAGTTATGGCAATCTCGGTATCGCTTATCTCAGACTAGGACGGTTCGAAACTGCAATCGAGTACCATCACCTTGCTCTAGAAATTGCTAGGGAAGTGGGAGACAAGGTCGGAGAGGGAAAAAGCTTTTGCCTTCTTGGTAGAATTCGTCTAAGTCAAGGAGAGTTTAAAGCAGCAATCGAGTGTGATGAACGTCACCTGGAAATTGCTAAAGAAGTAGGAGACAAGGCTGGAGAGGCATCCGCACTCTGTTCTCTTGGTGAAAGTTTTAAGTGCCTAGGAAATGTTTTGAAGGCGTTTGTCTACTTTCAGTCGAGTGTAGAGGTGTATGATGATATCAGGGCCAGTCTTCAACTCAACGATGAGTGGAAGATTTCTTATCGTGATCAACACCAAACGGCGTACAAAGGTTTGTGGCGTACAAATCTACAGCAAGGTAACGTCGTAGAGGCTCTTCTTGCCGCAGAAAAAGGACGTGCGCAGTCTCTGAGAGATCTCATGGACGCAAGATATCAGCCTGGAGATTCTTCAACAAACAGCTCTTCGAACAATACGTTTCTGAGTGCTGTTCCATCGAGCACAGTTTTTATGGCTATAAATGGTCCTTGCGTTTACCTCTGGGTAATACTCAGCAACAATAACATCCAGATGAGAAAGGTACATGTAAATAGTTTCAAGTATGAGGATGATTTGGAAATTTTTATTGAGCACCTGAACAAAACCGCTCTTGAGGAGATTGGTGCAAAAATAAATGTTAGGCGCGAAAATCCTTCGCTTGATTCGCCGAAACGGGAGGCAATGGCGAGTGATGTCATCCCAATTGATGTGTTGTACTCGAAATCGAGGGCTTTACAGAAGCTTTATGAAATCATCGTTACTCCCATTGCTGATTTGATCGAGGGTAGAGAGCTTACATTTGTTCCTGAGGGGCCATTTTGCCTTGTACCTTTCGCAGCATTGGAGGACTCCAAGTCAACTTATCTAAGTGATTCTTTTACAATTCGTGTGCTTCCGTCCTTGACGACCCTCCAATTAATTCCTGATTGCTCAACTCAATTTCATATGACGACTGGTGCATTGCTTGTTGGAGACCCATGTTTCAAAGATATCATCTATCAGGAAAGACGTCTGCAGCAACTTCCAGGAGCACGGAAAGAGGTGGAGATGATCGGACGTTTCCTCAATATCGCCCCTCTCACTGGAGAAATGGCAACAAAAGATGAAGTGTTAAACCGAATGTCATCGGTGGCGTTGGTACACATCGCTGCGCATGGTAAAATGGAAACTGGAGAAGTTTTTCTGGCACCAAACACAACACGAGAAAACCCAAAACCTCAAGAGAAAGACTACCTAATGACAATGAATGATGTGGCAGAATCTGGACTGCGAGCACGACTTGTTGTATTAAGTTGCTGTCACACTGCTCGTGGGGAGGTTATGGCTGAGGGTGTGGTAGGCATAGCGCGAGCACTTTTGGGTGCAGGTGCTAGATCTGTTGTGGTAACCTTGTGGGCGATTGACGACGAGGGAACCCTGGAGTTCATGAGTTTCTTCTACGATGCGCTTGCTAAAGGAAAGAAGGCAAGTGAAGCTCTCAATCAGGCCATGAAGTGTATGAGAGAAATTGGAAAGTTCAAGGAGGTGAAGCACTGGGCACCATTTGTACTCATTGGGGATGACGTCAGCCTGGATTTCAACGATGTTTAGACGCTGAAGTAAGCAACTATTCTGTTTATAATTTTTACTTAAAAACATAAAAAGTGAATTCATTGTTTATATTTGAGCAGTGTTGCTTTTGCTATTGTTTTGCTTCTAATCGGGTTAAAAGTTTATCTTTTTGCCCCAGCTAATTGAGATGCGGTACAATCGCGTGGAGAAACCTACGATTACAACAATCTTTTAAGAAGAGATGATACGAGCTAAAAAGGAAATATCTTATATGAAAATCTTGTTGTGTAGTGTATCTCTTCATGTCTAGGGAAAAATTTTATTGTAACTCAACGATCTATTCTAAATTTAGATTCTTTTATTTAACAGCTGAGGCAGTGAGCATTGGAATCCAGAGGAGTTTGTAGTTACCAACAAATGTTGATATTTGGAGCAAAAACCAGGAAGATACCGATGAAATCTACGTCAAGAGTCTTCTTTGCAAAGCAGAGACAACCAAAAGACGGCCAACGTCTAATTCAACAAGTGGCATTAAAGATTTCCATTGACTCAAAAAGTTGAACTGCTGTGACGAGCATGTAGAACTTTCGACACTCAAAAGGAGAACTTTTAAGTGTTTTGATCTTTGATATCTTGCTTAAACTTATTTCTATACATATTTTTAATGAGAAAGTTTTAAAATTATCAGGACTAGCAATCTGAAAAGTAACATTTTTTATCTAACTTAATCTATCAACAGGATCTCGGGCGTAACATTTACTTCGAGGTTAGAACGTCTGGAAAACGCTGTCAGCGTTTTCTGACAGGTTTTTCTCGATCATTTTTTCTCAGGAGGAATGTAAGGCTATCATAGCCATATGCATGTCTAGAGAATTTCCATTGAACTTAGAGAGTAGTCAGTTGCCCCATTGCTCCGTGATCATAGTTTATGTTCGAAGGAAATTGTGATTAGCGGTTTGAGGATTTTTACTAAGTCATTGCGTAAGTCAATGTTATTTTAATTTCCGGGAAAATAACAGATTCTGACCTTTATGGCCGGAAGTTAGTCTTCGGATTACTTATTTTTTTAAGATTTCTCCTTTACGTTTGAATGCGATAAATTGTGTTTTTTTGTATAAACATTTCAACGTATTTTTAGGATGCTGTTTAAACTAATCGTCCAAAGGCAAAACGAATATTTTTTTTTAATTTGTTACCGACCAGCATAAAATTGCGTATCCTACGAAGCATTGAAAGAAGCACAGAAATTGCGAGGGAGTAGGAAACAAATGATTTTATTTAGTCCCTTTAATTGGATTGTTTACCTATTGTATGAGTACAATAAAATAACGTTCGAATATCAAAAAATGAGACAAATCGTTAGACATTTTGTTGGAAGGGTAGGGAAAGTCAATAACAAAATGAAGAAAAGTCTCTAGCAACCTGCAAGCAGCAACTGCCTTGAATGGATATATATGTAATAATTTATAGCTGTATGACAGTTATCGATGAATGCCTGAATCATATCTGTGAGGCCATCAAGTATTTGGCAGAATGTGTCAATAAAATTGAACCCCTAGGACAAACAAATGGGAAGAAGATAGTTATCAGAGTACTTAACCTCATAAAATCAATATTTCATCAAATAAATTCAGCTTTTCTCTTTCCCTTCTGTTTTATTTAGTTCTTTCACATGCTAAAGTAAGAAAAACAACTAAATCAGGGCTAACTTAGAGCACAAGAGTAGTTTTTGATTGTGTTTCTTGATGGGGACTCACGTTTTTTCTTCCTACGCTCGTGACAAGATGAAAAAACGTCTTTCTCTGAACAAAAGTTCGTTTCGAATTTCGCCCAGTGATCAGTGTAGCTTACGCGATCTTCTGTTCTTGCACTAGCCTGCGAGGAAGTCCTCACTATAACCGCTTTAAGTAGAAAACTTGGATAGAGATCAACGGAGAAATCTTTCTGCGCAAGAACAATCCAAGAAGGTATTTTGAGTCGCAATTTCCTCTTCCCCCCCCCATACCCCCTCCCCCTCCTCCCATACCCCCTCCTCTCATACCCCCTCCCCTCTATACCCCCTCCCCCCTTCTTTTTACCTCGCGCAGGCAGTACGGGTGAACTGAGGAGAAAGTTGCAACCCACAGGAAGAATCCTGGAGCAAACGGTGAGATAAAGAAACACTCCCACTTTTTTTCTATCACCCAATTTCTTCATCGTTCTCTACCTCTGGAGACTAACGTAACGATTGCACTTTAGATTGACTTTTATTCCACTTTCTTAGGCCCTACAGCAAATGATGCAGCAACTGGATCACGAACGGAACTTGAAATTCGACGCTTTTGAACGCGTGGAAGATCTTGAGAGACAGGTTCATCGCGTTTTTTTTTTTATTTTCTTCAGATAAGGTGGCGTCTTAAAGACATTCTGTACACTGGGTGGTTTTGTTCTCATCTCCGTATTTCTATTTTTTTCTTCCTTTCAGATTTATAAATACAAGCAACATCTGATCAGCGATCTATCAAGGCCAGGAGTTGGAGCAGGTACGGTTTATGGCACGCAGACTAAAAATAATTCGAGTTCTAAAGAAATCCGTGACTATCCACGACTATCTGATGTTATTAAACGTTTTAATTTTTTTGGACATATGGAAGGGTATTGTTGACACATACCGCTTCACTCTCTCTCCAACCCCCCCCCCCCGCTCCATAACGAATCACTAGCCCTTGCATTTTTAATTGAATTGACGTGTATGTTCTGTTTTAAATTGGTTTGAACCTCTTGCCCTGGATTTTATCCGCGTCCTTTCTTCTCGAAGAGGGTTAGACGCCGCTAGAGAACAAAGATAGTTACCTTAGCAATAAGTGATCTTTTGTGCTTATGATTTCCAAATTTCAATGAGACTTTGGGCTTTTGATATAGCGTCTCTATGTTATGAAACAAACTGCTAAAACTCCGAACCAAGGGTTGGTGCAATTTACTCCGAATTGGAAGCTCTGGGTGCATTCCGTTGCACTTTAGAGCAAGACATTTTACCCATATATTTTACTGACATTCTATTCTCCATCCTGGATTATAAATGGATTTTGGAGAATTTTCGGGGACTTGGCAAATTCTTGTAGGGAGTGGGGAATAACTCGCGGTGGACTCGGTTTTAGTTGCTTCTCACTGTCGAAACGGGATGATCACTGTAACGTAGCAACGTCAGCCACTTAGCCTGCGAGCAAAACTAAAGGACATATGTGAAAAATGAAAAATTCTCAGTGCTGACGTTATAGTAACCACACAAAAATCATGAGACGAACTCTTATCCTGGTCTCTTTTTATAGGCTCGAGAGCCGCATCACGCACAGACAAACGCTTCTTGTCCTCTTACCAGACGGTGCCGGACATCTACGCAGCGTCCCTGCTGTTCGTCCCATCCGCCAGTCCATCCGGCTAAGCCTGTCAAAGTGGTGCAGCCAGTAGCTGGAGGAGGTTTATGGCCACTCCCTGTAGTATTTCCACAGAGACAAGCTCCCACACCGGACCCTGGTGAGTCATAACAATAGGTGATGGTTCTTTAGTTTTTTATTTGTTTGTTATTTTCTTTGACAATTTAGAGAGGACGGGATTAACGCTTTCCACCCTAGTTGTCAGAGATACGTCATCTGATTGTATCAGTTTTACCTAGTTCACATTTTTCTTGATGTTTCAGTGAGTGGCTCGTATTCACCGCCTCCCAAAATTCAAAGGCCGAAAACTGTAAGTACTTAGAGAACGATATTATTGGTCGACTGGTCGTTTAAGAGGGAAAATTTCTCACAGTTTCTTGGGTGACCTTCAACCAGCTGATGTTCCAAATACAAGACCTCCTTCAACATTTTTAACTTTTTTGCTGAGAGCAAAACAGACTCACTAATTGGGCTACGTTTAGCGCAATACGACCGAAACGACTTGAAAGGGCCCCGGAGAGATGAACTAGCAGCCCTAGCACATACTCGGGTTTCTTATTAAGCAGCTTGTTCACACGCTAAGGAAATGCCTTTCTTCTCTGATGATTTGGCAGCTTACTATTTCAGAGGAAGTCTATTACCTCGAATCTACAAGTTTACTCCCAGAGACACGACTTGGGTCCTAGGACTCGAAAATACGAGACCTCATTGTATTATTGACTCGAGTGATTAGTTTAATATTATCTTGAATATAACATAATATATGAATAATCATCACAAAGAAATTGTGTGGAAGAAACTTAAAAGCTCCAACAGAATAGATCAACATAGTGGAAAGTACTTTTCTCATCTCTAGAATAAATGAGTTATTTCTACCGTGATTATGGATACATTCTTATGCTAATGAAAACATTTGCTGAGGTTTTAACTTTTAAAAAACTCGATTGTAGAGAATATTCAAGTGGAGGAGTTAGTTGCAGCAAAATTTTCCTTATATTATGTTTATTTTGTCTTCAGTGGTACAAATGACATCAAAACATCTTAAAAGGTTTCTATGAACCACTATTTTAAATGCAGGCTGGTAAAATGATTTTTGAAGAACTATATATAGTCGAAATTGTGGTTGAGAATTAACTCCGAAGCGTAAATTAAAGTGGTAAATGAAACCCATGAAAAACCCACTGAGCGTTAGCCCTAGTGAAGGGTATCAGGGAACTACACGATATAAAGAAAATGATCTTGTGACCTCGGTGTTGGAATCGAACCCACGACCTCCGAATTAGATCTACCGTTGCTCTTCCTACTAAGCAACCTTCACTAGGGCTAACGCTCAGAGAGTTTTTTATGGGTTTCATTTAGCACTTTAATTTACACTTCAGGGTTAATTCTCTGTTCCATCATTCATTAATGACTATGACAATTAATATCTACGAGGGCTCAATGATGAGCCGCTGGTCGGAAAATGATACCTCGCTCCTTCCTCAAGGAACAAAGACTGAACTTAAGGAGTGGAATGCGGGTTCATTTATGAAGCAGAGTTCATAGCCTATTAAATCTGGTGAAAGGAAGAACTTAAAACGCGGATGATGCATACATTTAATGTCAATACTTACCGGATAATGCTCATTTTTAAAAACTAGATCATTGGATAATGCAATTCAACAATTTTTATTGGCTTAGCCATTATGGTATATCAGCCAATATACCATAATCTACAAATATGGCAAGCGTACGTGTCAGCTTAAAATTAAAAGGGAGCTAAAAATTTAATAAAATTTAATAATTTAATTTAACGTTTTTAATAAAACAATTATTCCGCTCGCGCTTGTTGGATATGAGATGACTATAGCCAACGAGGCGCCGAGTCGGCTATCTATCATCTCATATCCAACGCGCGCTTGTGGAATAATTGTTAACTACCGCTTCTGGTTTTTCGCAGGAAAAAAATAATTAGCCAATCTCTTAACTTGTCTTCAAATTCTACTAACAAAGGTATTAGACAAGAGGGGTCTGTCACACAAAGTCGTAGAGATACTGTACAATATCAAACTCGAGTTGTCTAGCAGTTTGTAAGATGGTGTAGAAGCTCACGAGGCATTTGTATTTAGGACAATCTATCTGATCATCTGCTGTGATTTGCGTCAAGAGATTTAGTGACACAAGGGATGATATCTGAAAAGGATGTTAGCGGTTGGAGTGACTTTATCCTCCACAATACTGCAAAATATGGTCATTAGTCTGTCCATTTGGAAATTCTTTGGACCTAACAAAACAATTATTCACTATGAAATAATTAATAATAATAGGTACATACGCCTTTGACTGAATTTTTATTGGATCGCACGTTTTTCCAAGGTGGATTAAAAAACACCTTGAATCGTCTGAACGTGAAAAACTTTAATCCGGATTTAGGATTTTGTTTGTTTGGAAGTAGACATCGAGAATTGCACTGTTTGTCTTCGGTCGCCCTTGGTCGCTATGATTTGGTGTCTAGTTCACCTAATTTTGTAGCTTGAAGAATATAAAAAAGATTGGGAAGGCTTTCAGTGACTTGAAGAACCTTACTGTGTAGCGTAGTTCTAAAGAGACCGATTAAACGATACACATTTTCATCCAACATCTTGACAGAGGAGCATGTTTGCCCGTTTCACCTACCTCTCTCACAGGATGTAAATCAAACATTTTCTTCTGATATCTTGCTTCCCGAGCAAATATTGGATCACTCAGAAAGGGGTGTTGTAGCGTTGGCGAATTGACTCGTTACATACATACATTTACATACATATACATGCATACATCATCTTTATTTCACCTCCGATTTACACGAGTACTGAGCTGTATAGCTAATTTCTCCGAGAAAGAGAAAAAGAAAAAATTAGGTAAGTAAATAGATAAATAAATAAGTAAGTAAATAAAAAATATAAAAACAAATAGAATCGTATATTATATACAGTACATTACAATACTATTTACATAAGTAACAATTGCATTTATGTTCGAAGGAAAATTAATGTTCGAAAGAAATTTGACATCTTTTAGTTCTAAACTCATTCAAAGACGTCACTGACCTCAGGTCCTCTGTTAGTTTGTTCCACATGTTTGCACTGAGAATTGTATCTGAAGGAGTGAAGACCATAAGTGGTTGTATTGGCATAATTATGGGATAACAAGTTTCCTTGATCCTCGTAGTTTGTATCCAGTACTCCTCCTTTGGAAAATACCACGTATGTACTTCGGCATTGTTTCGCACTGAATTGTCTTAAAAACTATTTTCATCGTGTCTTGGCACCTAATACTGTTCAGATCACTAGAATTAATTTTGCTCAGTAGCTCCTAGTAGTGTAGGAGAATACTTGTTTTTCCCATTTTTGGAGTAAAACTACTACAAAAGGCGATCAGTCTCAGCCTTAGTGTCTTTTACCTACACTGTTACTCAAGGATGCATCAAAATCGTTTACAATTTAAGAGACCTTGTTAAGGATGACAGTATTGACGCAAAGAAAATCTAGATATTAATTTCACAGAGATGTCAACAGTACTTCGACATGCAACGTCTAGCTTTAGCCTTTAAAGGCGCAAACAACCACTGCAATTAAGTACATAATATTTTGAAACAACGATGCTATTTAACATTTCTAAGTTTACTCAATGTTTCTAAGAATTTCATTTCGTTTTAAGCGTCGATCTTTCTCACTAAGAACATAAATATCTGTTCTTGCAGCTAATCGGTCAAGTACTTTGCTTCGGTGTGCATACTTGTTTAAAGCACGACCTCTTTCATCGAAGAATACAGGCATTCGATGACGTGGAAGTCCAGCATCTTTATCTCCATCTAAATAAAGGGTAGCCACATCTTTAACTGTTTCTTCACACTGCACTGGCATTGGAAAACACCAATCAACATTTGTTCTTTTCACAAGCGTGTCATTTAATTGTCCTCCTTCCATTTTTTTATGCCTTCATCACAGAGTAATATGACTCGACAACTGCCTCAGAGCCACTCATAGCTGAGTGCAACATCGAGTGCAATACAAAAGGTGGTATGATGTTGTCCATAGCAGCGCTGTATGACGAAAAGTTGACTTTGACTTTCAACGAAGACTCACGTTAGATATTCTGGACAAATATATTTATCCAGGGAGTAGAGAAATTATGCTGAGTGAATGCTGTTTTCTAGAGAGGGAAAAACTATGTTCAATTTTACGCCGTTGCAAGAAAAATGACGTTCTTATAGTGCCGTGGATTGGTTATTCAAGAAGAATAATTGTTCCAGATTTTACGCAAACATTGAACATCGGCCATTTACAATTTTTGGAATTAAGTCATTGTAGAGTTACAGACTTGCTCTTCAATCAGCTTCCCTCAAAGTGCCCACTTCTGAAATTTTTTCTTCTACAGGACTGCCACGAGATAGCCAGGGAAGCTTACATAAACTCCCATTTTAAAACACATGGATGTCTCACCCTTATCAATGTAGCAGGAAATAGAGAAGCCCTTTCAGTAAACTGTGTAATTGAACTATTGAAATATATAGCTACCGTAAAAGAATGGTGGACATCCGAGGAAATCATTTTACAGAGGAGGATTTTGATAGAATTGTAAAGTAACACCCAGATGCAATGGAAAGAATAAAGGATGTTGAGGAATACCGCTTCATGTTAAGTTGAAACCAACTGAAGCAGAACCTTTTTTTTTATTGTTTTGTACGTTCATTTTCGTGCAGCCAAGAAACTGTATGTTTGCTGTGATTGAAAGAGACGCAAGTTACAGTAAAGTTGATAATATTTATTTAGCACTCAGTTTTATCTCTTTTGAAGTCTTAGTTATAAATTTGGCGATATTTGTGATATAAACAGAAACAAATGTCTGTCAGTGACCTGTCAATCCGCCTAGTCTCAGTCCCCCAGAGGTTGTCACTTAGGTATGCGCAGCCTCGAACGCTCCATTGACGATTGAATTCCAACAGCTGTAAATCGCGTTACATTCGGTTGCATAAAAAGGTGTTCGAATTTTTCAAAGACTGCTTTGAGTGAGGAAAATTAACTTCATTGCTAGATTCTCTTTAAGCTCAACGCTTAGCGAGCCAACGGGGCACATAACTGCAACCACTGCATCACCATGCACGCTGGGCAAAGGTTACCCAGGCTCACTGTTTGTGTCACGTACACATGGTTAAATAGAACATATGGGGCGAAGTTAAGGTCTGGAAATTTTCTTGAAAATGGAAATAAAAATCAATGAAACTTACCATGTGGTGATTTGTTGTTGTACTTTATATGTACACGAAGTTTCGGGAAAAATACTCTTCTTCACTTTTCCTTCATAAAGAAGAGCATTTTTCCCAAAACTTCGTGTCCATTTGAAGGACAACAGAAAATCACCCCATGGTAAGTTTCATTGATTTTTATATCCATTTTCAAGCAAATTTCCAGACCTAAACTTCGCCCCATATGTTCTCTTTTTTTAACCCTTTGTACGTGACACAAACAGTGAGCCTGAGTAACCTGTGCGCTGGGTTGCACGCGTGAGTTTTCGGTCACATTGCACGCGGTGCACGCGGCAAAAAATGGCTCTGCACGCGCGAGATCTCGTCGAGTTCTGCCATACTCTGCAAACTGGTCTCTCAGCAAAGTCTGCACAACAAATGACTTCCTTGTACCGATGTGTCCACAAATGGAGATCGCTGAAAAAGAGAACGCCTCCCTTTGCCCAAAAAGAGTTAAATGTGTATCGATTTTATTCTTTCTGCCAATTACTTTGGTGTAAAGTCTCTTAACGTCGTCTTCACTAAACCCGAATGAATAGGTATAGCTCGCCATTCGCCATATTGCTTGACGCAAAGGCACTGGGGCGAGTTGCCAAATCTTTTACTATGCAGGAGTAGTTGCATTGCTGGTTTTTGGCCTGCGTTTTGTTTTATGATCTCAAAGTGAGGAATTTTGCTCCTTTTATCTTGATAAATGCAACCAGGACCTATAATATCCAGTGATAGACCCATAGCTTATTTTGGACAACTTTATTTCATTTTTTCAACGGTTTGAAATTACGAGAATAACTCTCCTCACTCTACTTCTGTTGGGAAGGATTCTTCAGAAAACCAAGATGGCGTCCTTTGTTTTCACTGTTCTCTATTTCATCTTTATAACTTTGTGTATGACTGTATTTACCCTTGTTCTTTGCTTCGTGGTTTATCTGCAACATAAACACAAGACACTTGATCACATTCCAGGTCCTAAACGAGATGGATTTTTCCGAGGAAACATACAGACAATCGAACGCTTGAAAAAACAGCATGGATTCACCAACGGCTTTGAAGTTTTCAAGTTTCTTTCCAAAGAGTACGGCCCTGTCATAATCGTCTGGATTTTTCACATTCCGTTTGCCTACGTTTCAGATGTCGAATTAGTCAAAAAAGTGCTGATTACCTCCAATCTCCCCAAAGATGCTTGGTCTTACGATCAGCTTGGTTTCCTCTTTAAGGAGAGGTTTATGGGTAAAGGTCTTGTTTCTGAGACTGATCATGGAAAATGGAAATCCAAACGGCTAGCAATCAATCCTGCATTTCACAGGAAGTATTTAAAGCAGCTTATGGAACAGTTTAACTTGAGTTGTGATGTGTTTTTGGCAAGACTGACTGAATTAGCTGATGGTAAAACTGAGGTGAAAATGGCAGATGAGTTTAACCGGATAACTTTGGATATAATAGGGAAGGTAAGTAAGGAGTGTATTTCGCAGTTAAGGTGCAATTTAATTTTAATGATATGAATGACATTCAGGAGATACAAATGCACTCAGCACTCTACCCAATAACGAATAGTGAGCATACCGTTTTTTATCTGCACCCTCCTTTTCACTGTCCAGATTTGGAGTGCCTACCCCCCTTCCGCGTGGATTATTTCTCGTTTTGGGCTATGGAGGATTTACTACTGAATGGGATCACAATTTTACAACTGCATTGACGATAATGGGATTGCATTTTCAACTGCTTAACACTAGAATGGGGTAAAACATTCTGGAAATTAACATGAAAGGAATTAAAATTGGGGAAATTCAAAAAAGTTTTTACCTTATTTCCAAATGTAACCAAGATGGGTCTATAATTGGCCACAGAATAGACTGTAATAGAGTAGGGGCACTGAAAGGCCAGCAGCATGTACACTGCACCCAGCCAAAATTGAACCTGAATTACCCTCCCCCCCTCCCCCCCCTTTCCACACAAGGCCTGTTTGCTGGTGCTGATACATCGTTATTTTCTCAGCCCATGGCTGACCCATTTTAAAACTTTTTTTCTAGTCTACTCAGTATCCTTTTGGAGTTGCACCAATAACACTAGCGACCTTTCTGCATATGTATGGCATAAAGCATGTACTTTCTTTCTTTTTCAGGTGGCATTTGGAATTGATCTAAATGCTGTCAATGATTCTGATTCCTTGTTCCCAGCAGCCATTAAAGAGTGTTTAGTTGCTCCAATTTGGTGTTTATCCCATCCTCTTCATGCTATTGACTTCACAACCTATGGCTATCAAAACACTGTCATTGCAGCAGTTCATTTTTTACGGGATACTGGCAAGAAGATCATAGATGAGAGAAGAAAGGCAATACTGAATGGTGATGATGTTCCATCAGATATTCTCACCTATATCCTGAAGTCAGCTCCTGAAGACACTCAGTTGGACTATGAAGAGATGTTGGATCATTTTATCACATTTTTTATTGCAGGTATAACAAGCACTGACAATAGCATAACATGTTAAAGTGAAGTCTGTTTATGAGCCAAGTAACCCATAAGGCCCGCACTTAGCCCCGGTTTCCGTACCATGAAGCAACAAGGAGTATTTGTACTTCCCCCCCCCCCCAAGATGCCATGTTAGTCCATCGTAGGGTTACCCCCAGCATTAACATTGTTTTAGTACCCATTTAACAAACACCTAAATGAAAAGAGGCACTGTGACAATAAAGTGTCCTGCCTACATGTAAGAACACAACACAACGTCCTCAGGCCAGGGCTCTAACCTGAACCAATTGATCTGCACTAACTATGAGGCCACCATGTGTTCACAATATAACATGTACAATTTAGGAAATGTGGGGAATGCTTTGAACAGCTTTCAAATTCAAATAATGGAGTAAAAAAAAGTTAAATACAACATCCTTTTAAAGAAAGCAGTTTTGATCTCATTCAGATTCTTTCTCTTTCACCAACAATATAATTATTAGCCAAAATGTTCAAAAGTCACTTGGTAATTTCATTATCTTTCTTACTTTTACTAAACATGGTGCTTGCAAAGCAAATCATTCAATATTTTCATTCACTTTTTCAGGCCAGGAAACCACTTCAGCAGCTTTGTCCTTTATGTTGGCTGAAATAGCAAAGAATCCTGAAGTTGAAAACAAGTGAGTAAAGTGTTACATAAATCTCCTCTCAATCTAGTATGCATTCATCATGCCACTACATTTTAACAGCATTCTGTAAAATGTAGAGACCTGAGTAATAATCAGGGATAAATTCCTTTCAACTTTGTTACAGGTTAGTGCAAGAGGTTGATGATATCCTTGGCTCTCATCAATGTGTTTGGTATGATGACCTTGGCAAACTAAGTTACATGGATCTTGCCCTGAAAGAAACACTTCGGCTTCACCCCAGTGTCCCTGGTTTCACCCGCGTAATGGATAAGGCTGGTGAATTAGGGGGGCACAGAATACCAGCAGGAACATTGATAAATATCGGCGTGTTTACTTTACACAACAGCCCCAAGTATTGGGACAACCCTGAGAACTTCAATCCTGAGCGATTTTCAACCTTAAATGATGAAAAGGAAGGACATTCACACTATGCCTACATTCCTTTTTCACTTGGCCCACGGCATTGTATCGGTCAGACCTTTGCCGAATTTGAGTTCAAGGTACTCATGTCACGGTTTCTGAAGTCGTTCAAGTTTAAGCTGGTTCCTGGACAGGATTTGAACTATGAGGAACCCAAGACAACACTATCACCAAAGGACAAGATTCGTTGCACTTTGACTTTGCGTTGATTGTTGTTAACTGAACACTGTTAACATGCATGTTTGATTCAGGCAACTGAAAATTTAATTATACCAAGGACCATAAGCAGTCAGAGGAAAACGTCAATTAAAAAATGGATATTTTCACAAATGGCTGGATTCATTTACTGTCTCTTGCTGCACCACACCTGAACTTCAGCAAAGCGTACATGACCAGATCAAGTTTCAAATGAAAACTTGTACAATTTGCGGCTCAGTTTCTGTTCTCAGACTACGCAAATATTGATGATTTCACATTCTTGTTGTTATTCAGAGGTATAGACTAAGAAATATACACAGTTTTTAAAGCAATTGTTCTGCCCATCAAATCTTTTATTTTGCCACATTTTGTTACCATCACCGTTGTGGTTTACTTAAGGTCCTTAATACTGGGTTGGTGCAGTTCATGGAAAGCCCCTGGAATTCATGGAATTCTCACAGACTTTGCAAGCAAAAGAACTCATGGAAGCTAAGTGCCAGTCATGAAAAGTAATGGTTAGGAATTTCAGGATTCCACAAGAGATAATGAATCTTGTGTTAGTGAAATTTATAGTTTTATAAAATTTATAGGTTTTTTACAATCTCTTTAAATACAAGTAATATCATCTTCAACGGCACAAGAACTGCCTCTGATATAATTATAAGAGGCTTATAAATTTATCAATTGATATAAGTTGAACTAATTGGTACTTTTATTATTCTTACATGTTCAAGTACACCTGTTGCTCTTAGTTTGACTTGTACATTTCTTATTAAGGAGATTTTTTTCAAAAATGTCTCCTGGAATTTACAGACAAAAACACTTTACAGAACACAGTATAATACTACAGGAAAAGTTCATTACCTGTTGAGGGAATTCCATGTGAAAACCGTTACTGCACAAATTACAAAGCAATGAGGGTAACATGAGTTTTCAAGTATAATTTAGTGTGGAATTCAAGAGTCAGGTAATGGATCTTCCTTGAATCACATAATTGAATACAAAATAAGAAAAAAAGAAAACAGCAATAATATTGTTTGCTTGAGCACAAAAATAAGAGTTGCAAAACATTTTTAACTCGCAATTCCATGCTGTAATACCTCTTTGTTAACCAATCAGAATGCAAGATTTATTCAATTACGTGACTATTTAGAACGTGTAAGTGTGTACAAAGAAGAAATCTATCAAGAGAACTGTGTCTATAGATGGTGAAAATACTATTTGCCCAAATACTAAGTTACTGTCAACACTAGCGTTGAAAGTTTTAGCGATCTGAGACTGTTTGAATTTAAAATTTAGTCCTTGTCTCAGCAATATAATTCGAAAGGTCTCTTATTTGTATAACATTTCTCAGCTGCAACATGTGATGTCCATTTGTTCCAGATCTTTGGCTGTTACCTTGTCATGAAAGCAAAACTTGTTTGCCTTGCTCTATAGCAACAAGACGCAGACCATGGTCACTGTAATGTCATACATGTCTGCTTCTACTGTCAAAAGAGAGGCAAGGGCCTGAATAATTGACAGACCATGGAGTTTCAGGTCTTGAGAACTGATCTATTAGTAAGTAAAATTAGGAGTTTACTTGAATCAGCAGTTGATCTTTAACATGCTACTTGGCAAGAGGCAGACTCGCCATTCTCTGTATTTGACTCTAAATTCAATGAAACAGGACTACAGAGAACTCTTCCATCTTTTCCCACTGCTTGAATCAATTGAACCTAAAAATAAATTTCAAGTGATAATGTACTAATTAAGTAATAAATTGGAAAAACCAGAGTGTAACTAAACATAGCGGTTAAAACTCTCAACTGGCTGGGGGTAGCCCAGTTGGTTATAATTATACAAAACACAGCCAAGTAGTTGAACTCTTGACGACCAGGACTTGAACTGGGAACCACCAGATTACACAAACTGTCCAGCACCCTAACCTCTCCAAGGCTCGAAATTAACACTCGCAAACTCACAAAATGAGAGTAATTTTGGTCATCTGTGAGTGAGAAAATAATTATCCACTAGCAAACGTTTGAGAGCTAGAATCATCCATGTCTCCCAAACAATTGGAGAAAGCTATTCAAATGCAAGAATAATTATACACATGACATCTGAGGAAAATAAAGCAGTGGATGCTGAGCATTTTGATTCACTAGTCAGCAGTATACACTGATTGAGGCTCTGTGCCAAACCTCTGCATTCGTGTGTTGTTGTTGTTCCTTGTGGTTTTGGAGCTATCATTTTCATTACCCATGTCAAATGTATTCTTTGAGTAAGAGCACCAGTGCCAGTGGTAATTAATTTGCTAGTTGCCTCACCAGTTTGCTGATAGAAAAAATCTTACCAGCAAAACTTTACAAGTGGACTAAAAAGTTAACTTCCAGCCCAGCTCTCCACACACCACACTGCCTCCCTAAGTATTAAGTAGATGTACTATAAAGTTCATTACTGCTAGCATTTACACTTTCAATTTTCACAGGTTTGCTTTCTACAGAGGTGTGAAGATTGTCTCAATTAACATCCAAGTCATCTAAAAAGATTCAATCATGTGCTAAATGTGTTTAAAAAAGACTCACAAACTTGTCCTTCTTTTTCCAGTTTGGTTAGATGATGGTTGACATTGTTTTCAGCTGCTTTGTGAAGGTACCAAGGAGTTTCCTGTGTGAAAAGTGTGATCAGTTTGTAAATTAATTGGATTTGTATAAAGTAAGAACTAATTAATTGAACACCTTTGAAAAAACTGACTATGATCAAGGAGGTAGTGTGGTCAAGTGGTCAGCGTGTTGGACTCACAATCCACTGCTCCTGGGTTCGATTCCTGCCCCGACCACTACCTGGATTTGTTTCAAGGTAGCTCCGAGTTCAAATCCTTGGCAATGCTTGTACATAGCCAGCTGGTTTGCCTCTGGCCAGTTCAGATTCTTAATCATGTTATATGTTCAATTTGAATTATTTGCTTTAGTTGTTTTTGAGGGCCACTATAATTCATCAGTTGAATTACTGTCATGTGTTACCCCCTCTTAAATAAAGTTGTTATTTATTTATTTAATATTTATTTATCATCATTATTTTAACCCTCAACCCCACCTTGGATGTTACAACAATTTCAGTTTGTTTTCTAGCAGCCAAACTGGCTGATGGAAATTGAAAACCACTAGCCAAAACTGAACTTCTACTTCTATCTTTCTCTCTACTGTACCACTCATGAATATCAAATAATGTAAAATAGATTTTGTTGCAAACTCAGCTACAATACAAAGTATGTAATTATGAAAGAAATTAGTTCAATCTCAATTTTGACAAAACTTACAACATAAACTTTCTTTACAATGTCCATCGCAGTTACTGAATTTTCCGGTTTTTCTCCTATGGCTTGAAGTATCTAGAATCAAAACACTGCACATTTGATTATAGAGCTACAATCCTATTTAAAACAGATTTTCTTCAGCCTTTAAAACAACGTATCTTATACTCAACTGAGGTACTTCTGCTGTAAATGAACAGCAAATTGATATAAACTAGCACATATTGTTTTGGAGTTTTGTTTAAGGACAACTGCATGTCACAGGGCTTCTTTAAAACTTGAAGCTCTCAAAAGCAAACTTCCACAGAAGCTTGCGAACCCTTCAATTCCCAAGATGTACTTGTAAATTCTCCCCTCTGGCCGCTAGACATTGCCTTGTAACTTAGGTACAAGAATTTGGTGTTGGATCAAGATAACTTTTGCATGTACCTGATGAGTTTGAATATTCTCATTGCCTGTTTGCTTAATAAGGTATGGAGTCATAAGGAGAAGTTGCATGTAAAAAACACCCCTTGAGGTTAAAGACTTTATTACCTTCCACACATATAAATCTATATTAATTTGAATTAATAAAAGTGAATTTGAATTAAATTTAAACTTTCAAAGGTTTCAATTAATGCCCACCTGAATTGACAAAATTAATGGTGAACACCACAGCATGCGGGAGGTTGCTAAGCATCAGTCATGTGAAGCGATAGATGCGAGCGACTCTAGCTTCTTGAGTGCTTAGCACACCTCCCGAGAGCATCCGTAACTCAATAGTGTACACTGTGGCGTTTACCATTAATTTTGTTTTATAACATATTAACATTGTTGCATTGTAGCAAAAGAGTTTTCTTTTACTTAAAAATCTTATGTGACCAGGAAAAAACAAACGCGCGCAGAAAAATACCCTTTGCATTTGCTCATGTCAAAAGCTAGAAGGGTACACCCATAGGCAAATGGTAGACACCGAAGTGACCAATCAGAGTGCATGCCTTACTTGGGTTATGTTATAAAATTAAACAAATGGACAGTACATGTATAAAGGTAAAGGTGAAGTCTGTCAACGAGCCAAATGGCCAAACAGGCTGGGGCTTAAATCCTGTTCCTGTAGCATGAAGTGACTAGGATTGTTTCTATTCCCTCCTGGATGGGATGCTAGTCCCTAGCAGGGTTACCCCCAGCTTTAAATTTGCCGGTATCCATTTGAACACATGGGTGGAGAGAGGTAAAGTGTCTGGCCTAAGAACACAACACAATGTCCCTGGCTAGGGCTCGAGCCCAGACAACTTGATCCAGAGTCGAGTGCACTACCCATAGGCCACAACACCATCCCCCCCCAGACACTGTGTACCTAAATTGAAATGAAATCAAATTCAGTTGAAACTTTCAAAGGCTCCAATGCCCTGCACCATAATTGAATAAATGGATAGCACATACCTGTTTTTCTCTTGTATTTCTGTGTTGAATATATTCCTTGATTTTATTCACACCTTCCTCTATAACTGGACCATGCCCAGGGTAGATGAGACATGGAGACAAGTTCAAGATCACTTCTAAAGATTTCATGTAAGTGTAAAGATCCTCAAATACCTGAAATAATTCAAAAAAGATCAGCAAGTTGACCAAAATGATGGCTGAAAATAAAGAGCAGTAACTTCAAAACTTCAATCATAAACACCAGCACCAAACTGAACATTCTTTTGTTGAAGTCTCATTAACCCAGAGAGTTGTTTCACCCCATAAACTTTCAACCTTTCCTTCCAAGATCAGGACTCAAAAGTAACGGTAACCTGTTAACCAATGGTTAGAATTTTCAACTTTTGGTTACTAAAAATGTGTCCAACTAACCCGACATGGTTAATAAACTTTTTTAACATAATTAAACATTGGTAGACCTCAGGACAAAGAGCACGTAGACCGTACTCTTAGAGGAATACTTAGAATACTCAAGTTGTTTAATCAATTTAAACTCTTTTTGCAGAATGTGCTGTAGATGTACTGTTTTTGACTAATCATGGTATTAATGAGAGGGAAATAAAATAGGTGCATAATTGTCAATGTTTTTAAGGTCACCATGCAATTTCAGTCACTCTTTATTTTTCCAAGTTGTTATTATCAAAATGTTCAATATTTGAGATATTGTAACTTGTGAACTTGGATACCAAACTTTATAATTTGGTTAGTAAAAAAGACGTCTACTAACCCGAAGGGTAAGTGATCCAAAAATTAATTTCGAGCCCTGAAGATTTCATTGGAAATTCTCCTTACTGTCTGTCATACAATTCTTATAATGTTAGTTCAGAGAATTTGGTGCTGTCTCAACTAACAACTCACCAAATGATATCTTTATTTATTTCCATCTCTCTTCAATTGATAAATATTGTATTGCAGTAAATGGTTTGAACCCGGGGGTAACATGTGAAAGTGTAGTCTGATCGTCCGGGTGAGTGTAGTCCTGAGAAGGACTGTTGTCGGTGGCAGTGACTGACGTTTCGACAACCTTTGCGGAAGTCATCATCAGAGTCAAGTGAATTGATCGTTGTCAGTAGAATGTTCTTATTCCAGTTCGTGTGAAATGATCGGTTGGTTTTGCCGTGATGTTATTGGCTGTAAGACTCAAGTGACGTAAGTCGGTCGTGATTCGTCTGTTTCGGTCTGTCGGTAAAGTTGGGTTGTTCTTTTTTGGTCGTTTGTGATGTTTATGTCGTGAATGAGTCGTTTGTATGGGGCGGGTAGTTGTTGACATCTGTTTAGGGGAGTCTGTTGTAAGTTAGTAAACCAGCTTTCCAGAGTCAGTCGTTGAAAATAGTCAGTGCTGTAGGTTAGGCATTGCGCAGAGTCCCAGTCAATGTTGTGGTTGGTAAGTCGATGGTGTTCAGCAATGTGATTGCTGACATCACCTTTCCTCGTCGCCCGTCTGTGTTCAGTCAGTCTTGTTGTGAGGTTTCTGCCAGTCTCACCCATGTAGGAGGCTTGGCAGTCGGAACAATTGATCTTCTTTTTACGAAGAACAACTACAACAACGACTTCATCCGACGAAACACTCACCGACCCACTACCACTACCGAAACAAACGACACCGCAACCCCTACGACTACAGCAACCATACCATACATAAAAGGCATGTCTGAAAACATCTCGCGCATCTTACTACCCTTCAATATCCGCGTCGCCCACAAAACCATCACCACACTACGTCAGTTACTAACCAACGTTAAAGACAAAGACGAACCGAGGAACAGACAGGGAACGAACGATTTATTGATTGGGTTTGGTTGGGCTGTGCAAGAAATATTTGGTTCTCAGTCATGACCCACTGTCCTTTCTACAGTCAGTCTGTACACCATGACCTTGAGCCAAATATTTTCCTCTCTGGGCCCTTCCACTGTACTTACAGCAGTGCCCTGACCCAAGATACAGTCTCCTGAAAAGACAGCATTTTCTTCTTTGAGATAGACTATCATGTGATCTGTGGTGTGACCAGGGGTGTGGAGAACTTTTAGTGTTGCTCCTTCCGTCACAATTTCCTCCCCATCTTTAAGGTAGTTGTACCTATGCTCAGTATTGCTACTGATCTCTTCAGTGACACCCTCTTGTGGAAGCTTTGAAATCTTAACATGACCTGCAAGTATTAGTAAGAGCAGAAATGATTCATTGATTCCTCTTAGAATTATTTTTTTTTCTATCATCCATCATGTATCAGGTTTTTGTATTGCGACAACTCAAAATACATACACATAGTTCTTTTCCTGTTTGTGAGATTATTATCACAAATGTGAGAGAACGAAATACTTATCCCGTCACATAGTATTTTAATGAATATTTATTCAATGTTTGGTTCATAGAATCAGGTGATAACAGGACTATTGCATGAAGCAATTGAACACTTTAATCAGTCAATGATAGTCTTGACTCCCTAAAGCTTTTAGTCAGATTAGACTCCTGGTCAACTCTTTTAGCCCTATAAGTGACCAAGACAGAATTTCTCTTGACAAGATGAATACAAAATCAAGCAGATAATTCATGAAAATAAAAAAAAAATTCAGTTTGGGGATAATTAGTTCACCTAATACCAAATTCTCCCAAATCACATAAAAGAAATTGTACAGCAGACAGTAAGGAGAATCGGGAGTGAAATGGTCAATAATACCTTATGTGGGTACTACTTAAAAAGGGCTTGGCACTTTACTTTTCAACTTACTAGCCAAGTGGCTAGTGACAACTTAGATGTTACAACAATTTCAGTTTTTTTACAAGCTAAACTGGCTGGTGTAAATAAAAAACCACTAGCCAAAACTGAATTTCTACCAGTCTGTGGCTTGTTGGCCACTGTTACTGTCAGGTCATGTTAACCTTTTAACACCTAAGAGTGACCAGCATCTAATTTCTCCTTACAATATCATCCCTGAATCACACATTAAGGTCAGGAGAATAAAAGAAATGATCAATGAGTACAAATTCTCCTTGTCAGCACCTTAGGAAATGTATAGAGAACAGTATGGAGAATATGCATACTGATCCAAAGGTGTAAGAGTACAGTACCTGAATTGTCTATGGACTTAAGGATATCAACAATTCCTCCCACGTGATCTGGATGCCAGTGTGTGATGAGAACCTCTTGAATGCTGGATTGACTGTCTGATAATACTTCTTTGAGTTTAGCAATGTATTCAGATGAACCGCCACTTCCAGTGTCAATCAGTACCCGACTATAAGAAAATACCGTAAATTCATCCAACCAACATGTAGTAGTAGGAACAATAGGGACACACACACTGCGACATATGAACTATTTATAAGAAAAAAAAATTTAGAATAATTTTATTTAGGATGTAAGATGAAGGAACTGAGATAAAAAAAAAAGAAATTTACATTATCATCAAGATGGACACTTCTACCAGGGGTTTGCAAAGTAATTAGATAAATGTGACCTCTCACGGGAAAACGTTCCGAACGGTTAGCCGTTTTTAAATGGATAGCCGTTCACCAGCCGTTCATCGGCCATTCGACTGGATTGGCATGCCGTTTGAACGACTCAAGCTATCCGTTCTTGAATATTCATCATCCGTTCGAACCGTTCGAGCTATCCGTTTAAGAAACTTAATCATCTGTTCGAACACCTCTAGCTATCCGTTCTTGAATATTCATAATCCGTTCGAACGCCTCCAGCTATCCGTTCTTGAATATTCATCGTCCGTTCGAACGGTTCGAGCTATCCGTTCGAGAAAATTCATCAGCCGTTCACTTTGCACTTTGGCAACGATGGTAGAAACATTTTCGGTGTGATCGCAATCCAGACCTTCTCTCGTTGAATTCTCCATTCTATGATTGTGTGAAATGGCGGTAATTGACACAAGTTGTTAGCAGTTACCAAGGCAACTCATTTTTGATGGAGTGACAGGGAAGCTGGGATTATGGAAATTTAAAACCGAATTGAAGTTGAGAACTATGCTTTTCGCATGCAAGTTCCTTGGTTGTACCTTATCTTAATCGGTCGAATTCAATGATAAAAATTTACATGTCATTAAATAAGAATAGTGTCTATTGTGTTATACCTCATTCTTCAAAGCCTCCTGATATATGTAAATGATGTGGACGGGTATTCTGAAGTTGCTCCAAATATTAATTATAATCCATTTGAATGCGCCGAAAGCGAAGTTGAGTTATTCAAACGATTGAGTTTCGACTCGTTTCAAGTTAACTTTTCACAGATTGCGTCAAATACCTCGCGTTACTTAACACCGCATCACCCAACGCGTGACGCTTTCATGAAATAATCCTTCGCTTTGGCTCAAGACAAGAGCTTGGGACGCCTGTGTCGGCATTCGTTTTGACGAAACCATCTGTTCAAATAACTTCTACAGGCCATCACTTGTTTGACCGCTTAGCCGTTTAACCATTTGATCTCATCTGTGAGGCTCATCTCAGTGTTCGAAAAATTAGCCGTTCATCCCTTCGATAATTTTCATTAGCCGTTCATCCGTTCGACCTCATCCGTTCGAAAATTTTAATTAGCCGTTCATCCGTTCGAAAATTTTAATTAGCCGTTCACCTGTTCGACCTTGTCCGTTCGAATTTTTTCACTAGCCGTTCATCCGTTTGACCTCATCCGTTCGAAAATTTTAATTAGCCGTTCATCTGTTCATAGTATCCGTTTCGAACAGCTTTCCAAGCCGGTCGTCACCTGTTTGCTTGCCGTTCCGTTCACAGTTCGAACGGCTACCGTTAGGAACGTTTTCGCGTGAGAGGTCACAAATAATTATATATTAAGTAGATTGAAGTCAAGGACATGAGAGATCTGAATTTTAGTTAAGACACAATTCTACCATGCCCTTACACATACATTTCTATATCAATATCATTACTTTCATAGATATCTGGTCTTTTCATTCATGATTCTTTTCGTCAAAGTCTTTTTGTCTTAAGTCTTAGGTCCATTTGTCTAATAGTCTTAATTTCACAAAAGCTATCACATCGTTTTAAATGAAGTTGTAACACAATATATTTCATTAAAATAGTGACAAAAATAAAGGCCTGCTTTTAAATTATTTTGCACGAAACAAATGGGAATATTAGGCTTGTTGTTAAACGTCTATTAGGTGTGATAGACAACTAAGTGTAACATCACTAAGACTAGTGTCCGACATAACCAACAAAATAGTCCAACATGATAAAGAAATTAAACTTAGTCAAAAATAACCCCAAATAAGCATATTCTCTGTGTATTTATCATAATTCACGATGCTGAATTCGAAGTTATTTATTTGCTTCGAGAAAAGATTTGATTAACAATTACATGAACAGACTTGCACGAAAAGACTTTTGGACAAAAACGAAAAGACCATAAGTCCTTTCATAATAGTTATTAATAATAACAAATAAATTAACTGATAATGTTTTTCCACTTCAGATGTTAAAAAAGCATCGACTGAACTTTGAACAATACTACCTAGCTACCAATGAAACACACACATACACCTGTACATCATACCAACATAGTTACGAGTTGTCTTTTGTTCAAGCATATTAGCCGTCAACGTGAAAAGAAGCAAGATGGTTTTCGTATCATGTTTCGTTAATACAATGAATTATTAACTTGATTTCCTAATTGACTTTGATTGACACTAAGTTTTGCAATTAAGCCACGTAAATAAGTTTGCTTTTAGTTCAGATGTTTAGATTCGAAGTGACCTTCATGTTTTGCTGACCTGTCGCGCTGACCCGTATTCTGTTATACCCTGATCTGTTATATCTGTTGCTGACCTGTATACCGTCAAACAATCCTACTAGACATCGCCACAGAAGTAAGTTATCAGTGCTGCAATTCTAGCTAATAGTTTGATTCGTGTGATTATGTATCGATAGATCCTGTTCAGTTTCTCAAATGTATTTAATTTCTTTTCTTTAGATCGAATAATAATATACTGGAATAAATTATACGATTTGCGTAAGCTAGTTGGATTGCCTGTTTGGTTTATCGGACCAGTCACTTTCTTAATCACAAAGACGGCAGCCAAATGGCATTGAAAGTTCCCTGCCTCTAAAAAAGTCACGAAGCGATCTTTAATTAAAGCCTTTTGAGTCGAAGAGTTCAACTTGTAATTTATCCTAGCAATATGTAAGTTGATTGTTGGATAAATTCTTCCTGTTGACACTTAAGGAAATATATGGAGAACAGTATGGAGAATATGCATACTGGTATAAAATTTATCTTCTCGAGAAGCTCTCACCTTTTTCCCGTCCCGACAAGATAAGTGTTTGTTCCTTGGAGCGTCATTGGGCTAGGATTACAACCCAAGATGCGTAAAACACGCGGAGAGAGTTGTTCCACAGTTGGTAAGCTAACCAGATTGCCTGCAAAACCAGAATATGAGGAAACCCATCCCGCCATCTTGTTTCCCATCTTGCTCTCATGGGTAAATCCACCGGCCGTCCGCAGGCTCAACGTTCTTGTTGCTATGCAGCAAGTTGGTGGAGCGTTCGTAGAGACGATTCATTAGACGGTCAACACAAACATGGAAAGCACTGAACAGGAGAAAGACAAACAAAAATCGTCTGCGGCTAAAAATCAAGACAACATGGCAGCAACGAGTAATTTTGCGCTTTTTTCTGTTTAATTCAAGTTTGACGCAATTCTAAATGGAATACTTTTGCGTTCTTGCAGCTGCATCTCGAATAGACATTCTGTCCCAGGCAAAGCCTATCCCTGCTGGATTCTTTGAGGATAGGTAAGAAATCTGAGACAAACTCTGTTGAGAAGACATAGTATACAATTTAAAACCAAGATTTCTAAAATTGTATACGTGTCTTTATTAGGGCAGAGCGGAAACATCTTATTGGTGAGGAAATGTTTCGTTTGCAGGGCAAAAATATTAGTCTTAGACTTGTTCCTCACATTCCTTCACAAAACAATTAAATTTGAAAAATTACCGCTTGCAAATTATCTCTCTTATATTGGAACTCGTTAGTAAACGATTGAGACAATTAGTTCATGGGAATGGGAAGACTGTGAAGTCAAGCTCGAAATTTCTGACATCCTTGCAATGGTTTCTGCGGTCATGAAATACAATACGTGTACACCCACATGCTGACTTATTAATTTGTTGCTCTCTGAAATTGTTTTCAGGCGATCAGTTTACTGGGATAATAATTTTGCAAAGGACTGGGAAAACATACAATCGACTAAAAGTGGTAAAGTAAATGTATCTACATACATTTTTGGGTTTCATAACAAACAATTAATATTTACTGCAGGTAAAAATTACGCAATTTCTCGTCTTCTAGAGTTACACCGATCTCTTGTAGTCCTAAATAAACTAAACATCCCTGTTCTTAGCAACCAAAATCACTTTGTTCAATAGATACCGCAGCATTCAAGGATAAAAGAGATGTTTTACATGTAACAGTTTTGTATGGCCTTTTCTAAAATCAATTCAAGGTGGAGTTGTATTTTATTGTCATATTTAATAAGTACAGCATGCGATTGAAACATTCGAAACAAAAGTTCTGCTTCATCTACATATTGATTGAAAATAATTTACAGTGCCAGAGGCCACCTAGGAAAACCAAATTTGCGAAAGATTTTCTAATAAAATCATGCACAACTGTATGTGAGTTTTCTACCTTGTTTTATTAAGAACGAGAAAATTCAGTCGATGCTCAAAATGTGGAGGGCTTTAAAGAAATATTGAATGATGTAGTCAAGCATATAAACAACGGACACTTAATGATCCAGTTAAATATTTTTTGCACATTTTTGTTATAAATCAACAGTGTTGAGTGACAGACAAGCACAGCTTGTTTATAGCAAACAACTTCATAGAGATTATGTTGGAGACAGGTAAGGCAAATTAATTTTTCTTAACTTTACTGTATATGTACATTGTGCACAAATCATTGCAACCCCGAAGTGATTTCACAATTAATACAACTATAACAAAATTCTCTAACATCGGTGGTTATCACCAGTCAGATTTGAGCACTTTTAGGACAGTATATATACACATAGTACATTATGCCTGTGTAACTGGACAGTAAGCATCACATCTAAACAAGGTGTTGTCATCACGCATTTTGAATCCGTAATAACATGATTTCCAGTGCAATTTGGCGTGTTAACAAGCTGGTGTAAATTTTTCTAAGGCAGCAATTAAATTGCACGAGTCCATGTATAGAGCGAGTGCAATTTGATGTAGCCTTTGAAGAATTTACATGACTGTGCTTCTATACACCAATCATGTTGTTACTTATTAATTATTTGGGACATGAAAGAAAGCTTCACAGGCAGTCAAAACAGACAAAATTTTGACAGTGCACACCCTTTTTTGTTCCTCAAATTTTGATGTACTTTTGATAATTTGGTAACAGGGCTTCAAGTTCACCAATTCTGTCCATAGTCCTACCCATAATTAACAAATCAGACTTTTCCTTCACAGTCATGCATCCAATTTTGTTTATCACCTATATGATAACAGACCAAACTGAATGACACAACATCCTATTACCATTACTCATCACAACAATTTCATGTTTATCAACTGAGATTAATAAATCACCTGCTGTAAATTTACTTATCATTCTGTGTAGACCTATAGCTTACAAAATGAAGTGAATTCAAAACCTGAAAAATGTACCCATAATAAATGTTTTAAAGATTCAAATATTGCAAGATGCTTCCTAAACCCCCTACACCCTACTGTTTTCCAGACATCATCACGTATATTCGTGAGACTGTTCTTCATAAATTTGGTAAGGTGCTGAAAAGGAGAATTTGTTTAGTGCTCACAAACTTCTCTGGTTGGTGATCAAATCTCCCAATTCTTGTTACCGTCATGTTTGATTCAGGGTTGATCTTGTCAGGAGAAACTCTCTGCTAATCATTGTAACGGGTCAAAGGATTAATGACAGCTATTTTATACTCAACAGAAAAAGTGCCATCTGGCCTGTAAGTGAGGAGGCAATGAAAGCAACAGCGTCACAGCGTCTGGAAACCCTGTCGGAGGCAAAGGCTCTTCATCGTGATTACCAACCTTGCCAACAAGTGCAAAGAGTTGTCAGTGAAGCAGCAATGAAGGCCCAACCTTCTCCACGCATTGAATTCCTTGCGCAGGCTAAAACATTTGTTCCCTTAAAAATCAAATCAAATAGTGACTGGGATTGGAGTGAGTGGGAATCTGATTTGACAGAAGCCGCCAAGAATGCAACAGCATCAGAAAGAGTTCTTGTGCTTTCAAATCCTAAGATGCCACACCGCAATTACAAAGAAGGGCGTCCTGTGATTTGGGAAGTGTCACAGACAGCCCAGAAGGCTCTCCCATCTCTCAGAGTTCAGCAACTTGCAAGGCCAAAGAGTCGCAGTCAGCACAATGAAGACTATGATGCTAATGCATGGAAAGTCTCACAGGGAGCTAAAGCAGCACAGGCTACCCCCAGAATAGAAGAACTCGCTTTACCCATCCCTAGAAAAGTCAGAAGTAAAAAAGTTTTGTGATCCACTTTTATTAATAATTTATTTATTGATTATCAATTAAGTTCAAATTTATCTATTATGATATGTTATGCACACTGCATTTAATATTGTTCTCTTTGTGCTGCAATGAATACCTTTGTTCAATAAATGACAAATCTACAGTCTCTTAGAGCAAGACTTTTGTTGGACTATACATGAAAAAACAATAAAAAGCAACTGTTTACCCTAAGAAACAAGGCTGATTTTTTGCACACTTGCAACATAGGAAAAACTAATAGAGGAATAATTTCTGTAAATTACTTTGCACCCATCAGAACCTTGCAACCTGTTGGCGGTTATGCAACTTATTGCATGACACACATAATTATAATGAGCCTGCAATCTACATGCAGTCTTGTTACTGTACAGTTATTTCTTTCACTTATGGAAATTGTGTTTGTCTTATAATGGGATGCCATTGGATCTGAATGTTTTAAGAGTGCTTTACTCAGTAACCACGCCTTCATTGGTATGTCACGCAACATTTCTTGTGACTTAAAAAAAAAGTCATGTGACCAACTTCAAGCTTGTTGATAAAGTACTGGAAAAAAGGATTGTTTGTATCAAAGATGTAAGCGCTGTTTCCTTCCCAAAGCAAACTTAAGGAGTAGATCTCTGACAACAGAAGACATGTTTCATCTTTGAGCAAAGATCCTTCATGTTAAAGTTCACTACTATTCCCTCGTGATAGGATTTTCAGCTTGTCATAGATACTCCAGTACACTTTCAAATTAGCTTTTACAGTTGGAATTTGCAGTTCGCTTTATAGTGTCAACAAGGGCTTCTTGAAGAACTGGTAAAATTCTTGCACAACCTTCCATGCCACACTTTATGGCCTAAAGAAAAAAGTGATAGATAACAATTACAAAAATTTTTAATATAATACTAAATTAGGAACTTGGTTGAACGTTGATTATGCATCATTCTGTGTTCTTTAATTTCAATATTTACAGTACTGTTGTTGTTTTTTCCAGGGGAGGGGAGGGTAGAAACTACCAGAATCAAATGGCAAATAATTGATTTGGTATCTATTTAATTGCATTTTTTTTCAAAAATCATTACATCAGGATCGCACTAGCTAGGTGAAATAACATGTTGTGGGACTAATTTTTGGCAAATAGATGTTAATAGCTATTTCCTTGTCTGAGCACTAATTATCTAAGGTCATACACAGAGACAAGATGAAACTCTTTCACAGAAGGCAAGTAAGTAAGCAAAAAACAACTCAAAAACTGAGTGCCAGTATATGATCAAACCCCTCCCCCCTCCCCCCCCATATCAAAACACTCCACCATCTACGAGTTTAACAGTAAGAAATTGCTCTTCAGTAGTGCCACTAGAATGATGACAAAGTAACAAGAATTTGGCTCCGAATTTTTTATCTCCAGAACTTTGTTTCATGATTTACCTTTGTTTTTGAGATACATCCTATCTACTGCTGCAGGTGATTCTGTAATCAGTAATATTTTTTTCAACTATTGTTTAAAATTGGCCAGTGTGTGTTAAATCTGTTGTGTGGGTATACAGCTAGAAATTACAGTACCAGTGAAATTTTTTTTTATTGGTATTAGAGCTAAAGATCTCATTTAACACAATGAATTACCTTAGTGGACTGATCCTGGGTCATTTCACCATCTTGTGACAAACCAGACACAACATTCATGGTGGGAAGAAATGCCACAGTAACCCTCCCATCAATATCTGATGATGAAGTCTAATAAAAAAGTGATTAAAAATTAAGACTGGAAAATAAAACTTGTATTATCTAATGTTTATTTTCAACTCAAAAAAATACTGTCATTAGGATATTTCAAAGGACAGAGAGAAGTAAAATGTAAAGCATTATTTGTTTGAAAATTGTACAGTGATATATTAGGAAAGGCCATTAAAAAGAGTATTGAAAGCTTGACAGTGTTAAATCAAAGAAGCCTGTTCCAGAGCTAAATCAGGGTGAAATAGTAAACATTATGCAATAAAAGTGGCAGAGTGAAACATTTCAGGGCTGGTCATGTCAAGAGAGTTCTCTAGTGAGATCTTTGTGCAACCTCAACCACACCTTCCTGGTTTTTTCACTCTTGACAGATCTAGACAGACTGGAATCAAATAAAGAAAAGAGTATCACCTTGAACAACTATTGTCCATACCCATTACATGTAATCCATTAGACCATTATTTTTGTTCATTCAGTCTTTACCTCTTGAAATGTGGGATCCACCAGTGATGTGTCACCTTTCTGCACCTGAAGAAATCATGAAACAATCAGCGAACCATTTCACTTCCATGACCATAATACAAATTCTCTACATTCATTACTTTGCATTCCTTGTCATCTAAGCTTTAAGAATTTTGTAACTAATTGTAAAAAACCTCTCTGCAGGTTGATGTTTTTTCTCACCACTAATCACCTTTCCACTTGAAAAGGTATAAAAAAAAAATGAATCTTGAAAGGAAAAATCAATTTTGATCACTTCCACGTTACAATTCAAAAGATCTAACACCTAAATTTCTGTGCTGAGTTAGTTTCCTTACCAAAGAACAAGAAGAGACTAGGTCATACATTTCTATTCCAGCCTCTCCCAATGCCAGTGATGCACAAATTATTCCTGCAGAAAGAGCTGTGTATACAGAAAACAACAAAATTGGTTATAAATTTAAATTAAATAAATACGAAAAATCCTCAGGTGACAGTGTAGCATATGCAATGTAGTTTCATATTTATTGGTTATGCGGATATCCTTATACCAAGATATTGTACCTAATGTTAGAGCCTTCATGTTGACATATTTTTTCCTTGTTAACATTCATTTCTCAACTTTATTACTTGACCTCAATTGTATGAGATCATACTTATGGATTTCTCAATGTGCTGGAGACTGCCAACCATCAACAAACTGAAAATATTTCACATGACTGCCAAAACTTGATGAAAATTTCAACTCAACATATTTTATGTAAAAGATGACAGTTTGAGATTGCACTTAACAGTTAACCACATCAAGCAGCATGAACAAGTAGACTTAGTAAATAATTCAGTCTGTGTGAGTTAGGAGAAATTATCAGGTGGGATTTATGAGGATAATGCCCTGAAAAAAAGTGTGAATATTATTATCTAAACTTAAGCTGAGAATAATACATATTTCATACCTACAAGTGCTATGGTTTGTTTGAAAAACAAGTTTACAGGTAGGTCAAATTATAGCCACTAAATGTTTTTGCCATAAATTTTCCTTTATTTGTTCATAATATAGCTAGAGCTGCACAGAATAAATTATGATCTCTGTGTAAAGGAATTTACAATATTGTACATCACAGTGTAAGCATAATTTGAAATAAATTTGACCATTCAGGATGACTTTGGCATTTACACCACTAACAACAGATTCCTGCACTCTTATACAACTAAAATGCAATTGTCAAATGCCCCACTGACTTACCATTTCCATCATTTTCTAAGACAGTGATGTAGATGTCAACTTGAGCTTTAGGGAATTTCTCCTGTAAATTTTGAAAAGAAGAAGAAACCAATTTGATGTCATTTAATTCCAATTCAAACCAGATTAAAAATTTAAAGACTGGCAGAGGTAAGTGATAAAAAATTAACTAATTATTAACTCTTTATCCTTGAACAAAAGTGTAAGCTTAAGTTTATAATCTTTTTTCTCATGAAACCCATCCACGTTACATTTAATTTTAATAATTATTCATTTCATGTTAAGTAAAATGAAAAAAAATAAGTCAACAGACTATAAAAATAATAGGAAAAGTAAAGAGGCCAAATACTTTTGTGTTCAAGATTGAGTGACTTTGTTTGTAACTGTTGATTCATAGGATTGAAACATACCAAGCAAACTGCTGGCTGAAGAGCTCGGACAGCAAATGTAGATAGCTCCTTCTCTTCTGAATCCTAAACAACAGAAAGGAAACAAAATTGGTTTTATAAAACAGCTATTTTCAGTGATTGGTTTACAAAATGTAATTGAATGTTAGAGACTCTGTAGATCAGAAGATTCTGAAATTCAACAAAGGTCATCTTCGTACTGTGATATTTGGATATACAGCAATAAAAACCTTCAATGTTCTCTGATTTCAGTACTGTAATCCACACACTATCCACATGGCAGCCAACGAGTACCACAACAGCAACTTTCGCTAAGCATCACGGGATGCCTACAAACAGAACCTTTTCACACATCCGGTACAATACACTACAGGTAACAATATCATGTCTTTCACATCAAAAGTTCCCAAGTATATCTTAAATTATAGTATCAAATTATTCTTTAGTTCCTGAAATTATTTTCCCTCATAATAACTAAGTCATAATCACCTGTATGTGTTGTCGCCTTTGCCAGCATGAAAATGGTGCAAACTTAAACTCACAAGTCAGCTTTCCCTTTTAAAAATAAAACTTAGAGGTTATTTCTGAGACATTAAAAAAGAATAAGCAAAACATTCCACAGTACATTTTACATATTTAAGTGATATAATACATTCAATGTACAAATATTTGGTTGAAATATATTATGTCCATTGTTTTCATTCATATCTTTTCAAAAGTTCCTCAATCTAGTTTTTACTCCATTACCTTTGAATCATGCAGAAGTTATCATATCTGGTTATATTAAAATTATACTTATGAATTTCAAAGTCAACAAATGATCACATTTAAAAAATTCACCAAAAACCAAACTAACACACCATTAATGATAAACATCTCCTAAAATGCTACTTTTTAATAACAGCCGTTCCCAAATATTCTGCACACCAGCTGTTAACATTAAATTTATGTAGAGTGACAGAAAAAATTAAACCAATTTACCTTTTTGCTAAACTCTTGCTGTCTTTGTGACTCTCTTGGTCCATATCTAATACTGAGTTAAAAGGCAAAAATCATTTAATGCTATTTCTGATTTTACCCTGACATGATAAAAAGGAGAATGAAAATGAAAATCATTATACTTGACATTCCTTTCTTTGACTGTCCAGTACTTATCAGTGAAAATGTTTCTATAAATCTTGCACTGTTAGAAAGTTAGCAATAAACAGAGAACCAAAGAGGCCCTTGGCTACCTTGTGTCTGCTTGAACACACCAACTATTGGCTAAATTTAAACACAAAGCTTAATTAGCAATCAACTAATGAACTGTTTCTAGATAAATCTTGCACTATAATAATGACAGTGATGAGTAGAAAACCAAAGAGGTAATTGGCTGCAGTGTCATTTTGAACACATCAACCTGACTGTCAAACCTTGACATTGGTTTTCAATGTTTGAATTGAATTAGAAACACAAAGCCACAGAGAAACAATAATCTTTTAAACAAGAGATCCACATTTTTTTCTCAAAATGACAAAATTCTGAAGAGGGATGTTCACCCCTTGGCTTTGAACTGATTTGAAATTCTAGAGATTAATTTTCCATGAGTACAAGTTCATGTAGTACACAATCACATAAGGATACACTGCACATGTAACTTTGGTGTTCTGCATTTCAATGTATGCTGAGCCTCTCGCTTGACTGACTACCCCTGAACGCAAAACTAGAAATGGTAATAAAAGAGGAACTTAACATTAATACAGTAAAACTGAATAACAGTTCCTCACACATTTAATTAAACCAATTACTAGTTAAAAGTGACTATAATTACAATATATTTCACTAAAACCAGATGAGATAATAATACACCACATGATCCAACATAATGTTTCTCCCCGAACCCCTCTTTACAATGACATTTGCTAAGCAATATCATGTACAAAACACTTTGATGAGGAACATTGGATTGGGTAAGGGGGGGCAACATTTTGGTTATCCATGCTGAATTGACCCTACAGTTTTCTCTAAGTTCAAACTTAATTAAACAAAACAACACATAACCTTACTCCAAACTCCTTAACTCTGACTATATCTCAAAAAATGCATGCATGAGTACCACAGGACAATTATTTATAGTGACTCAGTTGACTTAAAATTTAATTATTGCACAATACAAGCTCATCAGTGGTACACTATTTGTGACCGGGCACAGGATTTCGTAAACTAACGCTTTACCGTTTAACGAAATAATCCGTTTACTATCCGTTTATTATCCGTTTAAAACCGATCATCAAAGCGTTTAAATGCTTTCTTCATCCGTTTAAACGCTTTGCTCATCCGTTTAACGTTTTCGACAACACGTTTAAATGGTTAACCTACCCTTTTTAAAAAAAATCCAGCCGTTTAACGGTTACTTGCATCCGTTCAACGTTTTTGAAGAGCAACGGTATAAAACAGTCCCAAGAAGCACCCGTTGAAAATAAATCACGCTTCGATCGAGCGGCTATGTTGGTCTTCGCTACAACTTACTGTTTGCAAATCTCTGGTATGAGAAGGTCTTCGATTAGAAGAATTCTCACTCAGATATTGAGACACGAGAGCTCGCATTACCTTACGAAAACGGAATGATATTCGTTAAGTAACATGAGAAGAGCGAGATTTGTTTTCGTGCTTATGCAAATTTATTTCGATAGACGTGTACGGCAAAACTATTTACCGAATCGGTGGCCATCGGGTTTCTCATCTTTTATTTCCATCGATTGAAAGGAAACGAAAATGGCTTTATAAAAGCTATAATTACAAATTACTTTTCGAAATCGAACGCTAGATGAAACATGAGCGAAAGAAAGTTGCGTAAGCAAAATTATTTCGATAGTTAACCGACGGTTAACTTCCATTTCTTGAGGTTTTTCACTTGATAGTGCGATTTCATTTCGGTCAATATGTAGAAGAAACAATGTAGGAACAGGAAAAAAAAAAAGACTTTGCTTCTCAATTCTAATTTTTTTTTTGTCGAGAATGTTCAGTCCGCATGGTATGATTGACAGATTGCTTCCTCTGCTTATATTTTATGCAAATTTTCAAACGCATTGCGAGCTCTCCAGTGCGACACTCGCTCTCGGCTCGCTTTACTCGCCAGTGGATAGCTTAATTGCAGGCTAGTAATTTAATTTTACCTTGTTTTCTACTGGTGTCAGTCGAATATAATATTAGCATGAAACGTCAGTGTTCCACAAGAACAATATTATTCGTATAATTGTTCGCAACGGTTTCTGTTAGTTACGTGCATGGCTTATCCCGCTGTTCTATAGCCCTCCTGATCCGTTCAAGGTTTTTGTCCATCCGTTTTACGTTTTAGGCTATCCATTAATAGATCTTGTTCAACCGTTTAACGTTTTAAGCCATCCGTTTATTTTTTTTCTCGGCCGTTTAACAGTTGACGGAATCCGTTTTTGGACTTTGCTCTACTGTTTAACGCTTTGGACTATCCGTTTAAATGGATATGCAAACCGTTTAAACACTCTTACTACCCGTTTATTATCCGTTTACAAACCGTTTATTTTCAACCGTTTAACGAAAAAGCGTTAGTGTACGAAATCCTGTGCCCGGTCACATTTGTGCGCATTCCACATTCTTATATATGCAACAGTATAAGTATTAATTATTAGTCATCATAACTGGATAATTTCAATTACAATTACTAACTTCTTTTTCATAAGAACTTATCATATATGAATTATTTTAGTACAATTATTATAATAATTGTTATAAACCAACGATGGCCAACTGCTTACTCGATCGCAACGACGTTTTAGGGGACGAAACCTCTGTTTTAAGTTTTCAGTATCTAATGCCCTGACTGCTAATGACTGCCTTAAATTGTTTTCTATGGAGCATTCTCGTTCATCTGTTGCTACGACTTATTACGCCAACTTACAGATCGGTCGAAGTTCGTCTGTTTTCCGGCCATCTCTTCGAAAACCATCACCACCGATCTGAGGTTAAAAACAAAATCACTCAACGAACGTACAAAGTTAAAGCTGAAAAAAAGAGGAGAATTCTGTTCCTTTCGTACCAGAGATTTATCTAATGCTTTTTCTCCACTAACTACGACTCGCTGGGTGACTTCAGGTCCTGCAATTCTTCTGTAATCAACTGGCATCGTGCTGTAAAGACAACAACACAATTTTCGCCAGGCGTTCTCGAATATGCACGAGGGACTGAGCCAGCGAGGTAATTGGGGAAGAGGGGAGGGGGGGGGGGGAGAGGGAGACGCAATTCTCGGCCAAAAATGAGCAGCGAAACAAAATGGAAAGAAAGCGAGAAAGCTTTACTTTGATTATCAATTATTTCATCTGTTAGGGGACATTTTTACAGAAGACCGTATCTTCGATTCACTGACGAAAATACTTGAAATGTCATGATCATTTTAAACTGCAGTCATGTAGTGGAAATCTATTTTTGCGACATTTCACAGAGGGGCATCTAATAGATTAGAATAAGTTTTCAAAATGAAGCATTTTAATCAGATAAAAACCACAAGGTAATTTAGGCGGAACAGAATAATCCATGAATCAGTTCGAGCCCCCTCTCATCCCCACCCAGGCCAGCTATCGACAGCAAAAGAAATATGGCGAAGAGACTGGATCAAAGTTTCGGTGCTAGGGTGTGGAACGGTGAACAAGCGAACCCACGACTTTTAAGGTTGGTGGTGAAAGTTAGAAACTACGAAAGGGAATTTACTTTGGAGTTATCACAACTTCCTAGCTTTCTCGTGTGTGGAGAGTTTCAGAGTTTTTCTATGATCGATAACTTTCACAGCAACGAATAATCAAATGTACGTGGGGGCAGATTTGTTTTCCTTTTGAGGTTATTGGGCGAATCGCTTCAGAGCTGGGGAATTAGTTGAGCATGTCACATAAGAAGTGCATTTCGTTAAACACAACGCTAATAGAAACGGGAAACCATTCCAGATAGATTTCTTTGGAATGAAGTGGGATGGCTTGAGTTCTACATGCATCTTGCTTTATGACGTATTTAAAATTCGTTCTGGTTGAGTTGGTAATCTCTTTCTTCGGGTCTATTTATTAACATGGACCTTGCAATGTCACTCTCACTGAAAAAGGATGAGAAAAACAAACTGCATGCATATCAATCCGTCTTGCAAACCCACGAAGCTGTGAAGTTAATGTGTCGTTCAGTCCAGTAGGATCAACTTTTCCCACCTGGCGGAGATCCACCTGATTGCAAAGAGTTTGATATCACTCTTCTGTTTCTCCTTTTGACCAACATTTGTGGTCTAACCCCTCCTTCCTCGGGATGGCACACGAAGCCACCTGTGAGTGACACCTCTCTTGCGGCCAAATTTGCCCGTGTGAAGTTTTTCCGCAATGAGTTGTATGGCCATATGTCCACCACTGGTGTTGAAATGTCAGTGTTCTCGTCTCTGTGGCAGGAAATTAGCACAGTCCTTGTCGATCTTGGGTTAGACCAAGGAGAAATAGATAGATTAAAAGCGGAACATATCGGAGAGGAAGACTATATTGACTTGTTGAGTGAGTGGTCTGAGAGCGAGGAGGATACAAAGTCGCAGCTGAGGGATATACGTAATTTCCAGATACAGATGCGTAAAGACGTTGTAGATCTACGTCAGAACCAAAAAGAAGACCAGAAAACACTGGAGGATACCAAGAAAATTGGAGGAATTTTCCCAGTGTCAGGTAAAAACTCTTGAAGCTGTTGAAGAAATGTAAGTGGGTATCGAAGGATTTAAACAGGTGGCTGAGAGCGAAAAGAAGAAAAGGGAAGAGAATAGGGAAGTTGAGGTCCTGAAAAGCCTGGAGGACGTCGACTTCCGAGGAGACATTGAATATCGTGTACAAAGATTCGAAGAAGGAACTCGCGAATGGATCTTCCAAAAGATCTTTGGATAGCTCGACGAAAAACGTTCCGAAAATCGGGTAATGGTCATAAGTGGCAATGCTGGCATGGGAAAGTCAGTTATCTCGGCTGTTGTGTGTAAGAGAATGCAAGAAGCCGGTCGACTGTTAGGAAGCCACTTCTGTCAGCACAACAACGTACGCTATCGGAATCCGCAGCTAATGCTTCAATCCTTAGCCTCTCATTTGACTCACACCTTACCGGAGTACAAGGCAGCTCTCGTGGAAAAAATATCACGCAATCTGGGGGTATCACTTAACAGCATGGGTGTCCAAGAGCTGTTTGCTTTGCTTTTGAAGGAACCTCTTCATGCTGTTCGAGATCCAGGAAGAAACATGTTAATGGGGATAGATGGCTTGGACGAAAGTGAATAGGGACCTTAAGCAGTCAGGACGGCAACGCCAAGGAAGACTTCGATTAAAAAATGAATTTCTACTCTTAGTTAGAATTTTAAATATGGCTGCAGGAGCTTACTGTCTCATACGACGCCACAGCTCAACTTCAGCATGACGTATAAAAGCAGCGTTGAGTTCCAAATGGAAATTGAAATAATTTGCCGTCGCGGTTTCGGTTCGCAGATGACACAAATTTTGGCGATTTCACGTTGTTGTTTTGCATAGGACGGCTAAGAAATGTACAAAGTTTCAAAATGCACGTGCTGGGCTATTGTTCTGCCAATTAGATCTCTTGTTTTTCCACGTCCTCGTTGCCGTCGCCGTCGTGGTTGCTTAAGGTCCCTAATATCAAGGACGGAACGAGCTCCTCGATGTCATTGGCAAGCATTTCTGTATGCTCCCAAAATGGATTCGATTTCTCGTGATAGCCCGACCTGAAATAAACATTACAGAGAGCTTGAAGCATCTTCAGCCCATCCACCTTAACCAAAAACAGAACGAGAACTTGAAGGACATTAAGCGTTTCTTTGAACTACGTCTGGGAAAGCAACTTGAGCAAAAGAGAAGAATGTTCTCTTGGACAAACTGGTTCAAAGGACCGAAGGTATTTTTCTATTTGCGCATTTCCTTAGTGCTGTACTCGAAGAGAATGCCTCGCTACTTACTCTCGAGGAGGTGGAGAGCAGATTTCCTTGGGGTATTTCGTCCGTTTATCTTGATCATTTCAAACGGTTGGAGAAGGAACTCTGCTTAGGGTTAAAGGTTGAAGAAGATCAAGTGATGCGTTTTCTTTGCGCCTGAACAGCTTCCAGAGAGTCCCTTCCTGTAGCATTTGTATCCAAAGTTTTAGAACTTGATATGAAGTCCTGCACCGCTCTGCGAAAGGTAAACAAAGCAAATCCTGTATCTCAACTTTGTTGCCAATCCGCGAAAATCGACTTCACTTCATCCACAAATCAGTGAAAGATTGGTTAGCAACTGCGTCGTTGTATGATCGACATGAAATCATCGTGGACGAGAAAGAAGGCCATAAGATCCTCTTTGACCTTTGCAGCGCTGAGCTTGACAGAATTAAAGAGAAGGAACTTCTCGATTCCTAGTTCAACGACGCTGAACGGTACGCATTGCAACATAGTGTCCAGCATATGACTGAGCTGAATGGACTGGGTGATCGTCCAATAACGTACCTAGATCGCCTGGTAAAATCCTATGTGCTAGACTTAGAACTAATTATTTGTAGACTTTGTGTAAACAGCATGGTTCCTTCAGATGATCTAAAAAGTGTTCAAAGGCACGTCAACGTCACCTCACTTCAAGAGGGAAGTTATTTTTCATTAATCTATTTGTCAAAATCCCTACGAAAACACTCCCATCTTTTGAGAGACCACCCAGAGGCTTTGTTTCAAAGTTTGGTCAACGAAGGTCCCCCAAACTATCTGTTAGAGCAGCGGCGATCCTTGAAAACAAGCCCCCTCATGCCTCGTACATGACGTACTTAGACAGAGAAGAAGAACAAGGAGTAGTACAAGGTCGATTTTGCTGTTCAGATACCGTAGCATGCTTTGATATTTCACCTGAAATGGATCATATGGTGTGTGAATGCCGAGATGGAACAATTCAGCTCTGGTCTCTTCAGACAGGGAATGAAGAATGGAAAAGACCTGCCTTATTTCCGAGAGAATTCTCGTGCGTATCGCGTTCAGGTGGTTTGTCTAACGATCAAGGAGCATATCGTGGTATGGCGCGTGGTTTGACTTTTTATCGCTCGGTAGTTTTTGACGCTAGTGGGAAATATGTCCTACCAGGATACATGCGAAATGTGTACACTCTCAATGGAGACTCCTAGGAGCTTTTTCCGAAAAGTGATTGCGTTTTTTTACATTGTGCGTTTTCTAGAGACAGGAGAATGTTTTTTACTGACTGTAGTGATGATGCACAGAAAATCTCTTTGTGGAACATGAACGATGGTGCTGAGCTATGCTGCCTATTTTTGGATGTAAAAGTTGCATGCTTTGCTCTTTCCCAAGTCACTCGTCATAGCTGCAGAATATACTGGGTGCTTGTATATTGGTGATGTGGAAACATGTCAAAGACGGAAGATCAAATATGTTCATTGTGGACTAATCCGCATTGGTGTCGATGGAAATTACATTTTTGGTTATCTAGGTTTTGTGTCGAACACCTGTGCATGGTACTTACCGTTGTGGAATGACGACAGCGAAAACCATTACCAACTGATTTCCATTCGAAATGAAGGTCGATTCTCTTCCTCGACAGGTGTCTCATTGCCGTCAATTCAACAAGGCGGATTTCTGTTATGGCCCATTGATTTAAGCACTTTAGATTTAACAGATTTTCACGAGAAAAAGGCGGGGTCTTGTCTGCTGCAGAGTGTGCACCGTGTTTTTCCAGATTTAAGAGCAGGATTTTACACGAGGTTATCAGATAGCACAATACAGGCCAGTAGCCCATCTTTCAATTACGTTGCTCTAGTGGACGTGAGTCATCGAGATTGCTCCTTTAAAGCCCACCCGTCAGTGAGGTGGTGCTTTCACCTGAGAAAGAAACTCTATACTCCATTTGTTCGGATGGCAGGTCTTCAGAAGTGACCGCCGGTCGAATCAATAAATTTTAATGCCGAAGAAGTCTTTCGCTTTTCCGTCTTCGTTTCTTCTCCCTGTGAGGGACGGTGTCGTTCTTTATATGGGGAGCGGAATTGCAGAGCTGTGGAATTTAGAACTGACCAGATGTATCCGACCTCTTTCAAAACTGAGTGGTTATGAAAAGCTTTCTCTTATATAACAGGAACTGATTGCTTGTCAAAGTCAAGATCATTCATGTAGAACAGATATACCAGATGTGGTAGTTTATTTTCCAACCGAGGAGACTGAATATTTTTGGTTTTCATCAAAAGTGAAAATGAATCCAGCTAAATCATATCTGTAAGGCTCAACCACCTTTAAAATGCTCGAAGTAGAAATCCTGGACGTTTTCAGTGACGATTTTATTTATTCCTGGAAAACAAAGGTCTTTTCCGACGAAAGTATTGAATTTGTCTATTGCAATATTCGTGGTGACTTTCTCGTCTGTTCTTGTTGGGAAGTGGAAGATAACCAGTTTGAATCAATCGATTTGAAAATCTGGTGGAGAAGGAACAATTCCTACAGAAATGTGTGGGAAAGAAAGTGTAGAAAGTTGGGTGGAGATGATTTTTCGCCCCAAATTTTGATTTCGTCCAAAGAAGAGTTTGTTGTGACTTGGGATTCCCTTAATGGAGGTTGTGGTTTACATATCCTTGATGCCAGATGCGACAAAAAAAAGCACCATCTGCTGGAAAACCGCGATGATATTGTTGGATGCAAATTTGCTTGTGACAATGATTCTTTCCTATGCTGCACTAGAGACAACTTCCTTCGATTGTTTCACCTAAGAACTGGTGACCTGCTTTGCTTGTTGGATATTGAGGAGAGACCGTTCAGTCTGGGTGCCTGCGCACGTAGCGATCTTGTAGCTGTTGGTTTGTCCTCAGGTAGATCGAAATTCATCCAAGTGAAGCTGCCAAGAAGAAAAGAATCAGAAAGAAAAGGTATAAAGCTCATGAGGCTATCAGCATTCGTTTTTAGTCTTTTATTTTTTATGGAGGTCAATACTGATGGTACAAATCATAATTAATCAAAACAATCCATCTTTTAAGCCCCTAAAGTTCTTATTCACACCGTTTTATTCCGCTATAGCTTTTTTTAGCTGAGTTGAAGCAATAGATTTGTCTTTTTGATGATAGTTATTTGGAGACCAAAGACGGTTTACATTGCTTGTCAGAATTCTTATTGTGGGCAAAATTACGCGGCTAAAATCACTGCTGCAGTTTTAGTTTTAATGCTTTGGAAGGGAATAAACAGTCGTAATCCAGACATTAAAAGATGAAACAATTTTTAGTGTAATAGAAAAAATCCGAGCCCCAGATGGGACTTGAACCCACGACCCTGCGAAAACTAGTCGGATGCTCTAACCACTGAGCTACTGGAGACTCTATGGTGAGCAAGGGTCAACTTGTGAGCCTCGACTGGAACCGCATCGCGCGGCTACACTGCCAAGTATTGGTAAGCACCTGTGAAAACTCACTAACAGCATCACGCTGTCATATTAAGGCATATCAAGATGCGGCCAACCAACCTCCAAAGTGAGCATGTAAAGATGAAACAATTTTTAGTGTGATAGAAAAAATCCGAGCCCCAGATGGGACTTGAATCCACGACCCTCCTTAAACTAGTCGGATGCTCTAACCACTGAGCTACTGGAAACTCTATCGTGAGCAAGGGTCAACTTGTCAATTCAGACATTGGTCGGTAATTTATAAGCGGAGACCATTTAAATTTATAAGGGAATACTTGTATATGAACCAAACCATACGATCCAAATGATTGTGAGTTGTTGACAGAAGAGACAGGAACGTGGTCGGTAAATGAAACAGCCAGAACAAAACGAAACGGATGAAGAACAAATTTCATCACTAATTTTTATTTTTCCTTACGCAGTCCATGGTGGGGCGAGAACTTATTAAAATGTTTTTTATTTTATTAATTACAATACGTAATAGACTGGGTTAAGGCTGGTTTTTCTTAATTAATTTTTTTTCCAAAACTTTCCTGAAACGTCGCGAGGAAAATTGTGGCACTCGAAATGTATTGCGGAACTCTGCATCAGCTCAGATTGAAGTTTACATGTCTGTTTTTTAATTGCAGGTTTATTAACCAAAACCAAGTGAGATTGAATAGAAGAATCTCAGGGAATTTTCGCTGCGTTCAAGAATCGTCACGTAACATTGAAACAACTCTTAAAAACCAATCCACTGAACAATATTGACTATAGGTCGATCAATACGATGATATGAAAGATTTCGATAATTCACTGAGGTTTAAATGCAGCAGTTTTTGCGCCTAGTATAAAACTAGCGGAAACAGAGCAGTCAAACGTGTGCGCATGTTCAAAAACCAGCAGCAGTTTTCGAAACCAAACTGTCAAATGCTCCCGCATTTTCAATTTGAATTGGCGCAACAAAAATTGTCCAGCTGCAACAACGAGATGCATCAAGTGCAACAAAATTGGACATTTTCCTGAAATATGCAGGAGTACACCTGTTAACTTGGTTAGTCAAGTTTCAGAAACTGAGGGTGATATTTGCCCCACATTTGTTGGAGGAGTTACGACGCCCAGTTCAACTTCCTTACCTCTAACACCCACCATAGAACCAGCCAGTATTCATCAAACCTCCACCTCTGACTCTGGCTGGTATGTCAAGCTTAAGGTTCAAGACCAGGAGCTAACATGGTGTTTTGACACTGGTGCTCAAGTATCTGTAATGCCGGAGTCCCTTTACAAGGAGTCGTATGGGCCATTATCACAAGCAGACAGAGAGCTTGTTGGAGCAGGAGATGTTCCCCTGAGGACCCTTGGATTTGCGCCTATGACTCTTGCCTTGCACAAAACTAGAATCCAGGAAAGAGTATACATTGTCAAAGGGGCATCCAAACTGCTTCTCGGGATACCCGCAATCCGCAGCTTTGGCCTTATTCATAAAATACCAGGAACCTACGGAGTCAATCCAGTCGAGCATACGCGGTCTCCTGATTTTCCACCTCGACTGGACGTAAAGGAGAACATTGTGAAGCAGTACCCGATGCTCTTTCAGGGCCTAGGCAAACTGGAAGGTGAGTACACTATTCGTCTGAAGGATGGGGTCACACCATTTTGTCTGACTACTCCAAGGCGGGTTTCATTACCCCTCCTGAGGAAAGTAAAGCTTGAACTACAACGCATGCTGCAACTTGACGTCATAGAACCGGTAGACGAGCCGACCGACTGGTGTTAACCCATCGTGGTAGTGCCGAAGGAAAGTGGGAATGTTCGGCTATGTCTAGACCTTACAAAGCTCAACCAAGCAGTTCGTCGTGAAGTGTATCAAATGCCTACTGTCGAAGAGACACTCGGTAGCCTTACATATGGATCAGTTTTCTCCAAGCTTGATGCCAATTTAGGCTTTCACCAAATAGTCCTCAACTCAGAGAGTGCTAAGCTAACTACCTTCATTACGCCTTTCGAAAGATTCATGCCCTGCGGAATATCATCAACCCCCGAAAAGAGGATGGATGAAGAGCCTTCAGGAATAGAGGGGGTGAAGTGTCGTATGAACCATATTCTAATCATGGGAAAAGACCAAGCCCAACATGATGAGCGACTTAGGAAAGTTCTCGACAGGCTGGTAGAGAGAGGACTTACGCTCAACCGTCAACCGCGAGAAGTGTTTATTTTCCCAAGGCAGGCTGCAATACTTAGGCCAGATCCTCGACAGTCAGGGGGTGAGGAAAGATCCCTCAAAGGTCAAGCCATTGTGGACATGACAGAACCCAAGGATATTGGAGACCTGAGACGATTCTTAGGATTAGTCAATCATCTTATGAAATTTAGCCCAAATTTGGCGGAGAAAACGGAGCCCCTAAGAGACTTGTTTAAGAAGGAAAATGCTTGGGTATGGGGCCCAGCTCAACAGGAAGCCTTCAAACGCCTGAAAACAGAAATGGCTTCGGAGACTGTACTCGCTCTGTATGACCCAGAAAAGGAAACAACTGTTTCCTCAGATGCAAGCAGTTTTGGACTTGGCGCAGTCCTTATGCAAAAGCAACCATCTGGTGAACTGAAGCCAGTTGCCTACGCTAATAGGTCCATGACTGTAACTGAATGTGGCTATGCCCAAATCGGAAAGGAGGCTTTGGCTATCACGTGGGCACTAGAACACTGGGCAGACTTTTTGGTCGGAAGGAAATTTAAAGTACAAACTGATCACAAGCCGTTAATTCCACTGTTTTCCACCAAGGTTTTCGATGAGCTCCCAGTGCGCATTCAATGTTTTCGAAGGAGACTCCTGAGATTCGATTTTACGATCGAACACGTTCGTGGTAAGTCCCTGTATACAGCCGACTCACTGTCCAGATTTCCTCAGGACGACGAAGCCCATGCATCCAAGTTATGGAATGACTTACACGATGAAGTAGAGTGCTACGTGAATGCAGTACTTGTCACGTTACCGGCATCGGATCAGTGACTGGATGAGATCCGCCGTGAACTGAACAGTGACGATACCCTCAAACTTGTGATGCAGAATGTACAGAATGGGTGGCCAGACGAGAAACGCCGCGTTTTTGGGTCTGTGACAAAGTATTGGAGTGATCGCGGTACTCTTTCCCTCCATAATGGGTTACTTATGAGAGGGCGTCGACTAACTATTCCCCCTAAACTAAGGCCAGATGTACTGAGACGCCTACATGATGGACACCAAGGCCTAAGCAAGACGCGTGCAAATGCCGCCTCGTCAGTCTGGTGGCCGGGGATCTCTAACGACATATGCAAGGTTGTGAGCAGCTGTGCTATTTGCGAGAAGTACCGGAGGGAACGAATAGAGCCAATAAAAGGCACTGCGTTTCCTAATCGACCATGGAGTAGAGTTGGCGTGGACTTCTTCCAGCATAAGGCCAAGACCTATCTCATTGCCGTAGATTATTTCTCTAGAGATGTAGAGGTTTATTTGGTGTCCAAAAGCGTGAACACTTGCCAGACCATCTTACAATTAAAAAAGATCTTGAGCAGACACGGGATTCCCGAGATCCTTTTCACTGATAATGGTCTTCAGTTCGATTTACGCGAGTTTACAACCTTCTCTAATGACTTGCACTTTGAGCACATCACTTCTTCTCCAAAATATCCCCATTCTAATGGAGAGGTCGAACGTGCCGTGCAAACCATGAAGATGATCATTAATAAGAGTAGAGACGAATACTTAGCTCTACTGACTTATAGAGATACTCCATTACACAATGGCTATTCACCAGCCCAAATCAGCATGGGCCGAAAGTTACGCACAAGAATTCCTTGTCACCCCGATGAGCTGCTGCCCCAGGCCCCTGACTACGACCAGGTGAAGAAGAAAGAGAGAGAATACCGAACCAAAGTGAAGTCCTACTACGACCTCAGACATAGAATCGTTGAAGGAGAGGAACTGTCACTTGGCGATCGCGTGTGGATCCCAGACATGAAAGTTGAGGGAACTGTGATCAAGCCACACGAACGTCCAAGATCTGTAGTTATTCAGACCCCAAAATAGCAAAGTGCAAAAAAAAAACAGGAGAATGACTCGAAGAGCTCTCAAGGATAGTCCTCGTTCCTAGTTTACCCTTACAAGCCGTGACAGCCCTGAACCATTTATGAGACATGGCCCTGTAACAGACCTTCCTCCTAACTTTGCTGCGATTCAAGACAGCCCAGTACCAGACTTTCCTGACATACCCGATGCGATCAGAGAAGCATCCCGACATTTGCCTACCCCGCCTAGGAAGCAGACAGTAGAGTACAAGTCTTCACAGACGTAAGCGTGGTCGACTCGTCTCATGCCTAGAGGAGTTATTAAAAGACCACAGAGATACGTCGAAGAATGCTAGAAACTGTTCTTAAGAACTCTTAAGACTATTTATACGTATTCGTGTTTAAAAGGAAAGGAGATGCAGTAACATGAAGTTCCTGTAAAGGCCGCTGACCGGCGAGCGGCAGAGAAGAACCCAAGAGGATTTATTAAAAGCTTGTGTTCTTATCGATCTGTGTAGTATTTGAGAATTCGTGTACCGAACATAACACCATGTAGTATAACTCAGAATCTATTGAGCTCATGATAAGTGGAAATATTGTTGTTTTCGAGGATATAGAAAATTAGTTTAGGGGTCTTCATTTCCTCACGGACAAAGCAGATTTAAGAACGTGTCTCTGTACCACAATTCCTCTATTACCTCCGACGAAGGGCTAACGCTCGAAACGTCAGCTTCTATAATCATTACGGTGGCCAATTTACCATTTCAACTTTATTGATATATCCAAATTATTTCGTTACTCCCACCGACGCAGCCCCAAACAGTTTCTTTCGAAACTATCAGCCTTTATTCATTTGTAAGAATCAAACATCTTGGGAAATGAAAATGTTCAACCATCCTTAAAATTTTCCATGAAGTTAGGCACTCAGGGGGATGCACAAAAATGCCCTTTCAATGGTTGCAGCATTCTTGTTGCCATGGTACCAACGGCTGCTTGTTCGAGGCCTGTTGCCTCATTTTCATACAAAAACATCGCAAAAAAGGTGTAAAATGTTTATTTCTCTATCTCAAGCTAAATACAACATTACAGATTGGTACTTCTAGCATGCATAGTGACAACATTTGTCTTTACTTTGATACATTCAATTTTCCCTGGAATGTGAACACACCAATTGATTACTTATCGAGGTACAGTTTCAGTCATTTTTGCTGTAGGGTAAAACAGGGAAAACGTTTGTCTAAATTTCTCCAAAAGTACACCGATTCTGGAACTGAAACTACGCAATTAGTTGGTTCTAATATTCTAGTTTTTAAATATGTAAAAATCTCTGCGGGCCAGCCCCTAATTTTCATAGTAGCAATACGCTAACGAAGCTCAAAAATCAGATATTGCATAAATTGGCAATGTCTACATCTAATGTTCCCAACAACAAACGTTTCAGACAAATGAAAAGTGCAAGACATTGAAAGAATGTTATCTTCTGAGCAACATCCCGAAGAGAAATCTCGCCTCTAGCTTTAATATGTAAAAAAAAATTATCAACTTTCATGCAGGACTACCTGAGGTAACTACAAACATGTACCTTAAATCCTTAAATCGTGTGCATATCATCCAGATTCCGAGCACTGTACCTTCTCTTATGAGAATTTGAGCAATTCGAAATCCGCTGACGATACACCGTTATACTTGTCTGTCATTTGAAACATGTTAAAGTTGGCTGATCTACACAAAACTATCGTAACACCGGTCATTTGTCATAAACACGTACGTTATCACGATGGCGTGACGCTAGATTTCTCCATGCAGTTTCCATCAGGTCGCTCCAAAAAAGACGAGACATTTTCGATATTTCAGCAGATTTCCGCGCATTCTGAAGTAAAAACAACCAGAAAAAAGTAGAAGAAACCCTTGATTGAACGTTCATGAACACTGAGAGTGAGAGTATAAATCGCAACTTGTCAGCGGTAGTACTACATGTAAAACCCAGTTGCCACAATAGCAATTTGTACTACATTGCATCTCCTTATAAAGAGCAGGTTCGGGCAGTTGTCCTTTCCGGGTGACAGGAACTGAGATATTTCGAATCATCTGATAACTGTTAGAAAACTGTCAGAAAATTTGCATAAGATATGATAACGAGAGACTTATCACCATCGCAGTTCAATGGGGTCAATCAATGTTTTCTTCCATGTCTTGATCAAGGAAAATAGATTTAATGAAATCACAATGTCTTAATTCCTTCTTTCAAACTACTTGTCATCCACACGCAAAGCGCAACTCGTAACTGGAATGAAACTCCCTCATGGTTGATATGTAATCTGGATTGCTTCAAGTTCTTCAGAAGAAAGAATAGTGATTTCATCACGATTATTTTCCACAGTTTTTTTCTTGGATGTATTTTATAAGCTTACAGAAAGATGAATATAACGCAATCTTCCGATGATTTACACGACAGGAAGTCAAAGGTCTCTTTAATTTCCCCCTGAGGTGGCTGGCTCACCTGGAAGAAGGAGACCGTTCGGTCCAATAACGCTAGTCTGTGGAGATTATCAAGCTAATAACTGAGAAGATTGTGCCCGTTGGTTCATCAGTGACAAATCTGTACTCCTCGGTCTATGCGACACCAAAAAAAAAAGAACCTTTGTAATTTTGTAGGCACTCACTATAGCATTTTATTGTCAAGAAAAAGAAATCTCAAAGCTCAAAGCCAAAATACTGTTCAAGCATGGAAAAGATTCCCTGAAAAAAACTAAATTTGTAGAAAATGATTGTGATAAAATCCCTGTTCCATTTGCTGTAATGAGAGGATACTGAGTTGTTCAAAATCTCCACCTTCTAATATCTTTCGCGCGAGTGGTGGGTTTTACATGTAGTACTACCGCTGACAAGTTCTAATTTATGCTCTCACTCTCAAGTGTTCACGAACGTTCAATCAAGGTTTTTTTTTTTTTTTTCTTTTGGGTTGTTTTTACTTCAGAATGCGCGGAAATCTGCTGAAATATCGAAAAATGTCTCGTCTTCTTTGAAGCGACCTGATGGAAACTGCATGGAGAAATCATTTACGGTGTATCGTCAGAGGATTTCGGATTGCTCAAATTCCCATGAAAGAAGGTACAGTACTCAGAATCTGGATGATATGCACACGATTTAAGGTACATGTTTGTAGTTATGTCAGGTAGTCCTGCATGAAGCTTGATCAATTTTTTTTAAATTTTAAAGCTAGAGGCGAGATTTCTCTTCGGGATATTGCTCAGAAGATAACATTATTTCAATGTCTTACACTTTTCATTTGTCTGAAACGTTTGTTGTTGAGAACATTAGATGTAAACATTGCCAATTTATGCAATATCTGATTTTTGAGCTTCGTTCGCGAATTGCCACTATGAAAAGTAAAGGCCGGCCCGCAGAGATTTTTACATATTTAAAAACTAGAATATAAGAACTAACTAATTGAATAATTTTATCTGGGGTAGTACTACTATTTACTTTATACATTAAGGTTAGTTGTTTCTTTTTCGTTATGATAGTGGCTCCCATCCGGTTGTCTCTAAGACATCTTGATCTGGTATGTCTCGTGGCAGTCTATGAATGGATTTAGCTTCCCTTGCATGTATACGTTCAAGCTCATTCATCAGAGATAGTTTGCTAGTGCCCCAAAGTAATTAAAGTACAGTAAGTAATAGTGGGGACAATGCTACTGAAGTAAATTGTTTTTAGTGTTCTTGTTGGTAAATATTTGAATCTTTTAAGCTGCCTTACTTTCTTTCCAAAGGATTTTCAGAGGTACTCTGAATGGTTTTGCCAGGAGAACAGGGAGTCGATAATGACCCCCCAGGCATCTTGTTTCGGAGACGACATTCAAGATCTTATCTCCTAGAGTGATGGGTTTTAATGGTCCACAAAAGGCTTTGTGGGATATGATCACTCGCCAAGCACTTTGCCATTCGTAAGTAATTTTAGGAGTTTTACACAGCAGGTACCATAATGATCGGACTTTGTAGCCTTTGCAAGTTCCTGTTCCAACTTTCTCTCAAACTATTAAAATACAGAACATTTTAAGATCTGTTGACGTTCATTTAATGGCGCAAATGAGGTGATTCGACACTTAAGATTCTTTGGGATAGCAGGAAATTTGCATTAATTGTCGGTAACGTCTCATGTTTGTCTTGATATGATAATTTGGCCCCGGATGTGAACATTACGAACGATGCCTGGGGGGGGGGGGGGTTTGCCTATTAAAAATCTGCAGCAGCCCGAAACCGAGCTGTCAAATACTCCCGCCATATCAATTTGATTAAGCGAACAAAAATGCAAAACATAAAACTACGCCATTCCCGAGGCCAGCTCAACCTATGGAGTCGACAGCTCTTTTGTTTCAGACGAGCCTATGGAAAAGAGTAACTTCTTACAAAAATACAAAAAAACTATCTCTGCATGATGGCGAGGGCTTGTTACTCTTACGCCTTCTTCACCATAAGAATTCTACATTCGAGACTTGATACGTTCGCTCCGTTTGCCTTTTTTTCTCTCTCTCTTTTGAGAACTTCACTTTCGTCTGTACTGAAGAATTCGGAGAACTGTTTTTTTTTATAAAACGAAAACTTTCACCTTCGGCTGTCAATGATGTCAACGCCACAGTTTGGGCTGAAGAAGTTAAACATCGTAAGCGATACAGCAGAGAAAATCCACCAACCGTCCTTTAACGTTGTCGTGCTAAGCAAATAGCTTGAGGGCAATTAAACGCGTGAATTGGAAAATTTGACAAACATATCAAAGAACATTGTGAATAATGCAAGTTGACTAACGTTTCCAAATAGCGCAGAAGAAATTAGTCGAGACGCCAAGCCGAGGAAAGCTTTGCTTTGGCTTGGTTTTGTAAATTGGTGAGTTTTCAACTTCAGCATAACTTTGAAGTTTAAACTCAAAGCTCGAACAGAATTAAAAGCTCCACAAATATTTGGAAAAATAGTCGTAGTCAAAAGCTAATGCAAATGACATGGACAAAGACGTCCACGGGCAAGGTTGACCTCAAGTTGACATCTCCGTAACATATCGTTGTCTTGTAAAGAAATCAAAAGAGCTGCAGTGTAAACACTGCTATATATTGCTAGGCAAAACCAGTCAAAAAGGCTTTAGTTCCTAGGCTAATGAGAATGATGTGTTCTCTTTATCCTTCTATAATTCTTTTCTTTAGTTGCCATAATCAGGGATTTTAGATCTTTTTACCCACTGATTGAAAGTATCCATGTAAGGTTTAAGAATGAAGAAAAGTGGTAAAGGTAAATGATGAGCATTTTCAACAGTTGACGAGAAAGTTCACAAAGACTATACTCATCTGAAGAAGACAAAAAAAAAAAAAAAAACACGTCTGCGGCTGCTCAAAGAGTGGTTTTTCAGTTTTTAATTCTAACAAGCAATTGCGTTCCAGACTCTCAAATGCGAAACCAGACGAATGAAAAAGCTATCACCCTGGGACAAGTGCGTTTGCTACGAGGCTGTAATAAATTTAGTAGAAAAGTAATTGGAAAGACATCGACGGATAAAGTCAGTCTCAATTCCAATTTCTGAAGTTTGGTTTAGATTCACCGATCAAGGGGATTAATTCAATGGTGGTAAAAACCATTGAGAAAAAAGGAACAAAGAAAAAATGATTTCACAATTTTTCGTTGGCTATGAAAGTTTTACTGTTGCTACACTGACATTGATCTGTTCAAAGCATTCGTGTAAAAGAACTGCTATCCAACACCGGAAAGAAGAAGTATGTTCCAGGAAGCATAAAATGTACTTTTCTTCGGCAAATGAGTACGTAGTTAAAAATGATAAGTACTTCCTACATTCTCAGACTCCAAATTATAGCTTAACCGCACGAAATTTGCCTTCAGATTAGCTAAACTGACCGCAATAGCCCAGTAGAGGAAATCACAAGTGGCGCCATTAAAACGTTACTGCCGTATTTGTGAGAGAACAGTCTTGCATCAAGAATTCACTGATATGGTAAATCCTAGTTGCTTAAGCATATCGTTTAAAGATGTAAAAAAAGAAGAAAGTTTGTTGCGTCACGGATAGAAGTCCAAGTTGACTTGCAAGAGTTCATAGTGGCTTGATAAAGTTATTAAAAAAATTTTCTGGATCATACCTCACCTTTTAAAAAAGGAAATAAAACTGCAGGAGCACCTTTGTAATGATTACTCTTTTACTAGTGAAGAACAAGGTTTTTGGATCATAATTCTTCTTTTGCAAGGCAAGAAAAGGTTCTTAGGAATACTTTTGTCATGACTGCTCGGTATCGAAACTGATTATGTTGTATGTTTCTTAGCAATTTACGCTCTAAAAAAGTACCTGGGCTGTGAAAAAGTGGAGATGGCAGCTTCAGCACCCTCGCCATTGGCAAGCTCTACAGAGAAGACAAATGGAGCTAAACTCAGCAGACTTCTTATTGTGGTGGAACAACGGTTCTAAGGAAGGTTTTTTACCATCATCACGCCCCCACAAGCCTTGCCACTAATCTCATTTCTCATTTTAAAAGTCTTCGCACTCTCTTGCGAAAAAGAATCCTAAAAAATCAGCAATGGGAAAAACTGTTCCCACCGTCAGGGGCTGCTCCAGACTCCAGGCTATTTGACATCACATTATTGTTCCTTCTTCTCACCGAAATATGTGGCTTAGCTCCTCCATCCTCGGGATGGCATTCTAAGCCGCACTCAAGTGATAAGTCCTTCGAAGCAAACCTTGCTCGCATCAAGTTTTTCCGCAATGAGTTGTATAGTCATGTCACATCCACCAGTGTTAATAAGTCAACTTTTAACAACCTTTGGCAGGAGATAAGTTCTGTTCTCTTTGCTCTTGGATTGAATAAGGCAGAGATGGATAGATTGAAAGATGAACACTGGGGAGAGGAAGACTATATTAATGCAGTTGTAGACTGGGCAAACAGTGAAGAGGATACCAAATCATTACTGAGGGTGATCAGTCGAGCCCAAACTGAAGCGCAAGAAACTGTTTCAGGAATACTTCGGAACCAACAGGAAACTGCCATAGTGCTTCAGGAAAACAAGTCAAAACTGGGAGAATTAGCTAAAGGCCAAGATACAAACCACGAAGATGTCAAAGAGGTGCATGAGGCATTGCAGGCAGATTTACAAGAAGTCAAGCAAGAGATCGAGCAGTTAAGGAAGAAACAGGAAATCGACAAATCACTTGACATTCTAAGGAATCTCTTAAGAATCGACTTCAAAGGAGATATCGAATATCACGCACAAAGATTCCAAGAGGGAACGCCTGAGTGGATCTTCAGACAGGTTGAAGAATGGCTGGAAGACAGAAATTGTCCAAACCGAGTAGTGATTATCAGTGGAAATGCTAAAATGGGAAAGTCCGTAATATCTGCTGTCCTTTGCAAACGAATGCAGTAAATGGGGCGCCTGTCAGGAAGCCACTTTTGTCAACATAACAATGATCGCTGCAGAAAACCTCGCCTGATGTTTCAATGTTTAGCTTTTCACTTGGCTCGTAACCTAACAGAATACAAGGAAAACCTGGTGGAACAGTTATCAAGGAATCTTGGTGAGGAGCTCAACAGCATGGGTGTTGAAGAATTGTTTGCTTTACTTTTCAAGGAACCACTTAGTGCTGTCAAAGATCCTGGAAGAAACATTTTGATGATTGTAGATGGCCTGGATGAAAGTGAATGTCGCGGGCGCAACGAACTGCTCGATGTAATCAGCATGCATTTCTGTAAGCTTCTAAAATGGATTCGATTTCTTGTGACAACCCGACGAGAAATAAACATTGCTGAGAACCTGAAGCTTTTTCGGCCCATCCAGATTGAAGAAATACAGGAAGAAAACGTGAAAGATATTAGTTTGTTCTTTGAACTACGTCTGGGAAGCAAATTTGAGTTACAAACTAAGGATGTTCTCTTGAATAGACTGGTTAAAAGGGCGCAAGGTGTTTTCCGTTTTGCCTATTTTCTTATCGCGGTATTTGAGGAGAACATCTCGCTAATTACTATGGAGGAGGTAGAGACTAGATTGCATTAAGATATTTCTTCCGTTTATCATGATCATTTCAAACGGCTAGAAAAGGAACTCTGCTTAGAGTTAAAGATTGAAGTAGAGCAAGTGATGCGTTTCCTTTGTGCCCTAGCAGCTTCCCGAGAGCCCCTACCTGTAGCATTTGTATCCAAAGTTTTGGAACCTGATTTGACGTCCCAAACCGCTTTGCGAAAGGTAAAGAAAGCATTTGCCTGTATCTCAGCTTTTTTCCAATCCATGAAAATCGAATTCACTTTGTCCATAAGTCGGTAAAAGATTGGTTAAAAGGATCCTCCACTGTTTTGGAAAATATCGCATAAAATGCTCTTTAAGTGTCCAAAAGTAGATTTTTCGGACAGTTAAATGTTCTCTCCCCTTAGATTTTTTGTTTTGACCTTTCAAAAGAGGCCTTTATGACCAGTTCGAACGACCCGCGGCCGCCATTTTGATCGGCGCGCAAGGCTCTTTGGGGTGATGACGTAAAATGTTGCTCGATTCCCTTGCCCTCGGTAAAATTAGTAGCAAAATGCCGCATTGCGTTGCTTTTGAGTGTAGTATTCCAGCTAAAATCAGGAAAGGGGTAAGACTCTTCTAAGCAATGCTGTTCAAAGTGCTTCGAACACAGACGCGAGTCTTTGGGCAAGGATTTCCTCCCAACAGCATGAATCCAAGCTCGTCGAATAGCGGCATCATTCGGAAAATTGTGGAATCGAATTTTGGGATCGTTTTTCCTGTTTTTAGCTTGAATACTACACTCAAAAGCAACGCAATGCGGCATTTTGCTACCAATTTTACCGAGGGCAAGGGAATCGAGCAACCATTTTACGTCATCACCCCAGAGAGCCTTGCGCGCCGATCAAATTGGCAACCGCGGGGCGTTGGAACTGGTCATGAAGGCCTCTTTTGAGAGGCCAAAACAAAAAATCTAAGGGGAGAGAACATTTTTCTGTCCGAAAGATCTACTTTTGAACACTTAAAGAGCATTTTAAGCGATTTTTTCGAAACTAGTGGAGGATCCCTTTAACAAATTCCTTGTTGTATGGTCGACATGAATTCAATGTGGACGAGAAAGTAGGGCATGAGATCCTCTCGAACTTTGCGCCGCTGAGCTCAACAAAATTTAAAAAAAAGGAGCTTATCGATTCTCAGTTCAACGACACCGAACAGTACGTATTGCAACATGGTGTCCAGCACATGACTGAACTGGATGGACTGGGTGATCATCCAACAACCTACATGGAAAAATCCTACGTCCTAGATCTAGAACTCATCTTTTGTAGACTTTGCGTAAACAGCGTGGCTCCCTCAGAAGATCTCCACAGTGTTCAGAGGAACATCAACCTTGCCTCACTGGAAGAGAGAAGTAATGATTTACTAAGCTATCTGTCAAAAGCCTTACGAAAACACTCCTATCTGTTGAGGGACCACCCACGAGCTTTCTTTCAAAGCTTGGTCAACGAAGGCCCCCCCAAGCTATCTGTTAGAGCAGCGCGATCCTTGAAAACAAGCTTCCTCATGCCTCGTGCATGATTTACTTTGACAAAGAAAAAGAACAAGGACTAGTACAAGGTCGATTTTGCTGTTCAGATACCGTAGCATGCTTTGATGTTTCACCTGAAATGGATTATATGGTGTGTGAATGCCGAGATGGAACAATTCACCTCTGGTCTCTCAAAGGGAATGAAGAATGGAAGAGACCAGCTTTATTTCCTAAAGAATTCACGTGCGTATCGCGTTCGGGTGGTTTCTCTCACGATCAAGGACCATATCGTTGTATGCAACATGGTTTGAGTTTTTATCGCTCGGTAGTTTTTGACGCCAGTGGAAAATATGTCCTACCAGGATGCCTGCGAAATGTGTACACTTTCAATGGAGAATCCTATGAGCTTTTTCCGAAAAGTGATTGCGTTTTTTCACATTGTGCATTTTCTAGAGACAGAAGAATTTTTTTAACTGACTGCGGTGATGATCCACAGAAAATCTCTTTGCGGATGGAATGATGGTGCCGAACTATGTTGCCTACCTTCGGATGAAAAGGTTGCTTGTTTCGCTCCTTCCCAAGATGGGTCACTCGTCGCAGCTGCAGATTATACTGGCCACGTGTATATTGGTGATTTCGAAACATGGCGAGGATGGAAGTTCAAATTTGTTCAGTGTGGACTAATCCACATTGCCGTCGATGGAGGTTAAATTTTTGCTTTTGGTTCTCTAGGTTTTGTGCTCGACAGCTTTGGATGGTACTTTTGGGTGTGGAATCGCCATAGCGAAAATTATTAACAACTGATTTCTCCCCGAAATGAAGGTCGATTCTCTTCTTTGACAGGTGCCTCATCGCCGTTAATTCAGCAAGGCAAATTTCTGTTATGGCCCATTGATTCAAGCAGTTTTCAAGCAGATTTAACAGATTTTTACGAGGAAAATGCAGGATCTTGTCTGTTGCAGAGTGTACGCCGTGTTTTTCCAGATTTAAGAGCAGGATTTTACACGAGGCTATCAGACAACATAGTACTGGCCAGTAGCCCTTCTCACTCTCATATCACAGGAACTGATTGCTTGTCAAGTCAAGACCATTCGTTTAGAACAAATATACCAGATGTGGTAGTTTATTATCCACCAGAGGATACTACAGATTCATTATTTTCATGAAAATCGTCACGCAATCCCGTTAAATCATATCTGAGAGGCTCAACCACCTTTAAAATGCTCGATGTAGAGATCTTCGACGTTATCAGTGAGGATTTTATTTATTCTTGGAAAACAAAGGTTTTTTCCGAAAAAAGTATTGAATTTGTCTATTGCAATATTCGTGGTGACTTTCTCGTCTGCACTTCTGGGTATGTAGAAGATAACGTGTATGACGCAATGGACTTGAAAATTTGGTGGAGAAAGAACAACTCCCACAGAAATTTGTGGGAAAGAAATGGTAGAAAGTTGGGTGGAGAACATTTTTCGCCTCTAATTTTGAATTCGCCCAAGGAAGAGTTTGTTGTGACTTGGGGTTTTCTCCATGGAGGTTATAGTTTACATATCCTTGATGCCAGATGCGGCGAAACGAAGCACCATCTGCTTGAAAGCCACGATGATATCGTTGACTGCAAATTTATTTGCAACGACGAGTCTTTGCTTTGCTGCACTAGTGACAACCTCATTCGATTGTTTCACATAAGAACTGGTGACCTGCTCTGCTTGTTGGACATCGAGGAGAGACCGTTCAGTCTGGGTTCCTGCGCACGTAGCGATCTTGTAGCCGTCGGTTTGTCGTAGGGTAGATTGAAATTCATCCAAGTGAAGCTGCCAAGAAGAAAAGAGTCAGGAAGTAAAGGTATAAAAGTAACGAATCTACCAGCATTCCTTTTACTCTTTTTTTTTTTTTCATTGAAGTTGATAATGATGGTACAAATCATAATTAATCCAGCTAGTGGATTTTTTTAAGCCCCTGCAGTTCTCATTCACACCGTTTTATCTAATGGTTTTTTTTAGTTGAGTTGAAGCAATGGATTTGTCTTTTTGATAATAATTATTTGGAGACCAGCGAGGGCTTGCATTGCTGGTGTGAGTTCTAATTGTGGAAAAATTAACCCTGGCTAAAGTCACTGTTGCAGTTTCAAATTTAAAGCTTTTTAGAAGAATGTACTGTCGTAATCCAGATATTGGTCGGTAATAAATAAGCGGAGATCATTTTGAGGTTTATCAAGGAATATTTGTATATAAACGGAAACATACTATCCAAACGATAGGATGAAAAATAACAAAATATCCGTAAGACATTTTACAGTAAATACAGAATTGATTTCGTTTTGATTTTGCAAGAGAACAGTGCGGTGAATTGCTGGGAGCCACCCATTTTCATAATTCGTTACGCAGTCACCATAATGGGGCGAGAACTTGTTACATTTTTTCTAACTTCATTAATTGCAATACACAACAGAATGAGTTAAGGCCGGTTTTTTTAATTCATAACTTTCAGCAAACTATCCTAAAACGTCCTGAAGAAAGTTATAGCCATGGAGATGTTTTGCAGAAACCCAGCACCAACTCAGGGTGAACTTAACATGTCTGTTTCTCACTTGCCGGTTCATAGACGAAAACTAAGTGGAGGTAAATGGAAGAATCTCTGAGAAGTTTGGCTGCGTTAAAGAATCGTCACGTAACATTGAAACAGCTCTTAAAACCAACAAAGAGGCAAAACGTAAAGCTATGTAATTTCTGTGGTCAGCTCAACCATGGAGTCGAGAGTTCTTTTGTCTATGAGCTTCTGGAGGAGTGTAACTTCTGATAACAAGCGAAGACGTGGTCAAACCGCCGGATATATCAGAATTTCACTAGCGGCTGTGGATTGTTCCTCCAATGCCTTGTCTCCCCAAGAATACATCATTGGAGACTTGATACGTTTGCTCGGCTCGCAGTTTATATATTTTGCTTTGAGGATTTTAGTTTAGTTTGCAGTAAAGAACCGCGAGGACTTGTTCTTTGTAAATCCCAAACCTTCACTTACGACCGCCATTGATGTGAATTCCACAGTTTGAGTTGAAGAAGTCAAACATCTCAAGCGACGTAGGAGTGAAAATGCATGTATTAGTGGGCTTCATTTTCCTTTAAAGTTGTCGTGCGAAGCAAATGGCTTGAAGGAAATTAAACGCGTGAGTTAGTCAAAATGACTTGTTCTTTTGTTCTTAACTGCTCATGACTTGTTCCTACGAATCTTAACTGTTCATTTACACTTGAAGTCTGATTGTCTTTTGAATTCATTGTAACTAGAAAATGTCTTGCAATGTTGTGCCCTGAACATTCCATCATAGAATGCTGGTGGATGATAAAAGAAAAGGATTCCAGGGATTATAGTGGTCTCCAGTGATTATAATCGAACCGTTTTTGCTTTCTGTGTGGCTTTAAAAGGAGACCTACAGCTTACTTGTATCCTGTTACCTTCCTTGACGTACTATGGTAAGAGTTGTGACTCGTGGCCGGTGTGAACAGAGGTCTTTAAATCGAAATCCCATTCGTTTGAATTCACTTTTACATTGCCTTCGGTTCACGCTTCTCTATACACCAATTTCCCCCAAGGCCCCCCTCCCCTCCCCCCCTTAATTTCCCCACAACCCCCTACCCTCCCCTTCCTCCTCTCCAGGTAAAGATAAAAACATGATACTTAAATAAGACACAGACTTAGAGTAGTTTTGCGGAAAACCACAGAAATTTGACCATTGTTTCTCTCCGATGCGCATGTTTCATGTATCTCTTTACCCCAATCTTTACCCAACCCTCCCCTCCCCAAAGCTAAAGATAACAACATACTGAGAAAAGACACACTTTTGTAGTCTTGCGGTTAACACAGAAGACTGGCCCTTTTGTTGCTCTTTGGTGTGCATTGACGTAAAACTAAGCTGAAGTCAGTCACTAAAATGCAAATAAGGAGCACGGCGTGTCTGGTTTTCATTATTTTAAAGCAATCGTACAACTGAGCACTGACGATCGGAGATAAGATTGAGACAAACTGCAAAATTTCTTTCGGCGAACAAAGGTAATAACAGAATTCCTATGAAAGTAATTTTTTCCAGGCGCAAATACTCCTGCTTTCCGTGCGTGATGTGCAGTTTTATTTGTAACATAATCGATCACTTAACGTTGACGAAACGTCTCTTTATATGAGGCCCACACCATTTACTCGTCAGGTGCTTTGCGAGATTATTTCAGAGAGTTGTGGGAAAAGGGTCACGGTCTGCGTTAAACATTTAGAATTGAAAATGCATACAGTGTAAGCCAGAAATCGGTTAGATGGAAGGAAGCTCTTAGGAAAGCAATCGTAGATCAACCATGCGATCTTTCTAGAAACTATTCTCGGTCATTAACGTTTGCGCCAATTTCCTAACTCAAATTATCGTGCAGAATGCGTTTCATTTAAATGAATAGGTCGCCATGTAGCTAGCACAAAATACCTGTAGGCAGCGCATATTTTTAAGCTTTTTCCTAACGTTGCTGAAATACTGATGTTTTGGTTGCACAAATCGAGTGCAAATATTTCCCACCCCCAGCAAAATAAACTGTATTGATGCACGTGGAGGTTATCAAGCCTTGTATAAGTATTTTTATGAGAGTAATATAATCCAAATTGGACTTTGTGGCTTGTCAAAGTTCCTGCTTGATTTCCATGAATGCCGAATAACTTCAAACCTTGTATTGGCACCTAAGATATAATGACAACTTTATTTCTGAATAAATTTTCTTTGGAGTCACCCTTCGAATGAACTATTTGAATGTCTTACCTTAAGCACTTATCGTAATGCATAATATGCTTTAATCAACATCGAATGTTAGTTCCAAATAAAAAGGTAATCTAGAGGTAGTTTGGAAAACGAAGAATGCTGGAGTTTGGAACCGGAACCGGAATACTCGGAATGTCCGGAATTCCCGGAATGACCGAAAAATAATAAATTTTAAAAAATAAAAGTAAGTTAATAAATAAATAAGAATATTGATGATTAAAATTGATGATAAGTTCACAACTTAATTAAAGAATTTAATACGGAATTTTTCTCTGAGGGTCCAAAAAAAAAAAAAAAAAAAAAAAAACACCTACCGGCACTGTTCATGGAGATGCACGTATTAGAATTTATAAAAGTCTGCGTCAGGCCAGTAGCCCATACAGCCTAAGCGACGAAATATCTCTACTCTCCCTTCCCCCTGGATGGGATGCTAGCCCATCACATGGTTACTCTTCGTTTTAAATTCGCCTGCACTCATTTACACACCTGTAGGATGTCAAGGGCGCCATGACCATTAGGCCGCCACGCTTTTCCAACCGAAACCGTTGCAGAAGATTAAACAAATGCAACATTTCTAATTAGTTTAATAGTTCAATTGTAAAAAGCTCCGAACTATTACAAATTAATACTCTGCCTTAAATAATTATTAACCACGCATTGGGAGCTATCAAAGCAGCTACCATTAAGACCAGCCGTCTACAGTTAAAATTGAGAGATCGTCAGTTACTCGACACCTTTTCGCGTTTATTATATATACCTTGAATAGATACTTTTGAATATAAACCTTGTTTAGAAGAATCCATCAGTACAAGGTTTATATTTAAAGGTATATCTTTAAGGTATACATAATAAACGCGAAAAGGTGTCGAGTAACTGACGATCTCTCAATTTTAACTGTAGACGGCTAGTCTTACTGGTAAAGGCTGATAGTTTCCAAAGAAACTGTTTCGGGCTGCGTCGGTGGGGATAACGAAATAAATTGAATATATCAACAAAGTTGAAATGGTAAATTAGCCACCGTTACGATTATAAAAGCTGACGTCTCGACCGTTAGCCCTCCGTCGGAGCGAGGGGCTCCGACGATTCGCTGTTGGATACTCCGACGATTAACGGTGGCCAATTTACCATTTCAACTTTGTTGATAATTAAATTTATATGGTCTCAATGGTAGCTGCTTTGATAGCTCCCAATGCGTGGTTAATAATTATTTAAGGTAGAGTATTAATTTGTAATAGTTCGGAGCTTTTTACAATTGAGTAATTAAACTAATTAGAAATATTGCATTTGTTTAATCTTCTGCAATGGTTCCGGCTGGAAAAGCGTGGCGGGCAACGGTCATGGCGCCTTAGATTAGACATCCTACAGGTGTGTAAATGGGTGGAGGCGAATTTAAAACGGAGAGTAACCATGTGATGGACTAGCATCCCATCCAGGGGGAAGGGAGAGTAGAAATATTTCGTCGCTTAGGCTGTATGGGCTACTGGCCTGACGCAGACTTTTTTAAATTCTAATACGTGTATCTCCATGAACAGTGCCGGTAAGTGTTTTTTTTGAGGACCCTCAGAGAAAAATACCGTATTAAATTCTTTAATTAAGTTGTGAACTTACCATTAATTTTTTATCATCAATATTTGTATTTAATTATTAGTTTACTTTTATTTTTTAAAATTTATTATTTTTCAGTCATTCCAGGAATTCCGGGTATTCCGAGTATTCCGGTTCCGGTTCCGAAATCCGGCATTCCTTATTTTCCAAACTACCTAATCCAGAGATGCCTCAGGTGTTGGTCTCAGCGTGAAACGGACCTGTCAATCATTTCTGTTCAATTTAGCTGGATCAAATTGTGTTAATAAAAAGTGCTTCACACGCCTCCAACATTTGCTTTTTACAACGGATTTGAACTACTGTACCCATTCGCAGGTTGTGTGAGAACCAGATACCGGCCAGAAGTGATGAGAAATAGTTGAACCAGTTGAGTGCACTGGAAGGAGTATTGCGAAGGTACGACTCATTGTCTTTGTTTATGAGAGATCGACATTTTCTCAAATTGTAGTTTTGCCTTTGATTAGGCAATTTTAGCTGCTCCAAGGGCACTGACTTCAGAACGGGTCCTTTTGGTTAATTCTCGCCTATTGGTTTTTATTTACTTTTTCTCGTCCTTTCCTATTTGTGTTCACGACGAGTTAGAATTGCGAGGTTTTCGACGCCTGGGTAGCAGAGGTGTCGTTCAAACATATGGTAGACATCGCTTCACATTTACATGTGCATACATCACAAGCCGCGTCTCTCGTGCGAGACAACAATAAATTTGTTGTGTTTTGATATAGCTTCTCTCTTATCTGTAGACTTAAAGATCGATCTGCTTAAGAATTTCAAATAATATGCGTAAGTGGTTTTCGCATAGTCACCGATTTTCGCCAAGATGCCGAGGATTTTATCAGAAATTCTGATAAAATTCTGACAAATTATTTGTTACAAAAGACCGTTCCAAACCCAAGATGTAAACAATACTGAGAGGTCAGAGTTATCTCTAAGCTTTCTTTCGAGACAATTTCTGAAGTGACTATCACTTTTTAACTTTTCAGAAATAAATCACAGCAAGCATCAGTAGACCGAGTCTACCATTATATGCAATTTAAAAGTTAACAGTCACACTCGTGCTTGCCGTTCCACGCGGAGAGAAATCTGGCGAAAATATACGCTTTACTTTCTTCGCTCGTTGGGGCAAATTAATGATAGTTCTTTTTGTGCGAATGAACTTGACTGTGAATTTGACCGAGAAGGGAAAATAAAAGCTGGCAGCTCTAGCTTTGAAATTCATCATATACTTCTAACGCGCTAACTCTGTTAAGATGATTTATTCGACCAAACAGGCAGCCCTTATTCAAGTTCCGCGCGCGCAGTTTAGTTGGACAGCAGTATCCTATGGTTGCGTACGCGAAAGCGAGGCTATCAGGTTAAGTTTCCCTGAAGATTACTAGCAGGAGTGTAGAAAATATTACATCGCTGTTAAAGTTTTGGTGAAACATAACGGTTAGACACTGTATAGCCTTTGGCTGTACGAGGCGGAGTTCAAAAGAAGATTGTCGCGGCCTCGCATGGAATTCCTTGCCGCTATCAAACAAAGATCTTCTCCTGAAGTGTCTGGTAAAAATCCGAAGGGAGAACACTTCTTTAAACAAAAATTCCTATCTATGTAGCAAGAATTTTGAGCCTGAGTGCTTTGTAAAGTCCCTACGAGGACAGCGAATGCGACTCAAACCGGACGCTATACCTACGAAGTTTATTTTCTCCGCTGAAAAGCCACGGAGGAAAATACCTTATGATCGACAAGCAACAACAACAACAACAACAACAAAGAAGAGTAGTGGGACTGCGAGATGTCTCAATGTGAGTATGGATACGACTGTCGACATTAATGTCATTGATGAGCAACTGAAGAGCATCGAAAACACAGATCCAATCGTGTTCAAAGATCCACTCGAATCCACAGAATCAGGAAGACCACTGCTTGTAACAGCTGCGGTGGTACTAGTAGTTTTGCTCGCTTCGCTCACTTGTTTACATGCCAAGTGCTGCCACTTTTTAAGAAAATCGTCATCCCATCCGTTCTTGATGTAGCATATAACCCTATTTTAAAGAAAAGGTACACAGACATTACGATTCTGTAACGATTTATCATCAGGGTAAAAATGCCAAGATTTAAATAAATATTATGAACTCACCTTTGAACTAGCACGGGTTTGGAAGCTGTCGATCTAGCGGTTCCATCTTCGGCAGTTCCTTTACGATACGAAAGCCACTCCTTCAGCCTTTCCTTTGTAACGTCACGAGGACACTTACCGCTTAATATTTTCACTTTCTCTTCGGCAGATAGAAATGCTGATTTTGAAAATAATTCAACATTTTCGACGCTCATGCTAAATTCGACTTCACAACTTCTGTAATCTTCGAGAAAGCTTGACCCGATAGCCTCGCTTTTGTGTGCACTAACACAGGAAGCCGCTTTCCAACTACACCGCGTACGCAGAACTAGAATAAGTTTCTAACCCGTGACCAGCCTCTCTATCGGATCACGCTTAGGCGAGATAGCGACAAGACAACAAGGGACCTGGGAAGAAAATTTCGCCATTTTCTAACTTTTTCTTGCTGCTTTGCCACTTGTGCCGAGGCTGCTCGCCGTCTTCTCGGTTTTTAACCACTGAGAGTAAAGTATAATCTTCGAGCCTGCACGAATTAGTCTTCCGCCCTTTTCTGTGTCATTCTTGTCAAAATTTGTCTGTACTTTTCAAAGGTGCCTAAAGATTTTGAAAAAGTAGTCTTAACATTAGCAGCAAAAAGCATAGCAAATGCAACCAGGCTTTCGAAACAAAAAGATGACACTATTGTAATATCGTGGTATTTCGAAATTATCCTGATCAAAGATTAGTTGATATTTTGAAAACAGAGCTATTTCTCTCGCTCACTAATAAGCAGCGAGAACGCATTCTTATCCTTCTATGTTTGAAAGGCGAATAGGAGCAACTTAAGGCAATTGTTTATTCGTGGTCTCATTATCCTTATTCATCCATGGTCGTGACTATTCTACTTTCTATTTGGTGCGTCCTTTGTGCTAAAAGTTAGTATCATGATATGAATTCATGGTTTCATCTTCAATCTTTTTTACCGCTGAAATGTGTCCACATCTCGAACCAATGGGGATCTGTACGTTTCCTTAGTTTTTTTTTTCTTTCTTTTTTTATTGATACCCCTGTCGCGAAAGCAGCGGGGTCTGGACCTGCTCGGGCCACTTTGGTGTTTTCTTAGATGAAGTACTTAAGTTTTACAGTGCCACTCTTCACTTAAGCCACTCTTAACTTAAGAATAAATAAATGGTTCCAAACCTGACGTAATGTTGGGGAGTAGGGAGAGGGGAGGGAGGTTAACTGCCATGGATAAACATCCCAACCCTAGAGAGTGGCAGCACTCCTTGCCCCGGTTGTTGGAAGATTGGATAACGCTATCCATTGGATAAATCACTATGCAGTGTATAAAGTGGTACGTTCTGTTAACATTATCTGCTGGGTATCGATTTTTCCGTTGGTTATTATTATCCGCCTTGTCACTTAATGCCTTGCACACCTGATTCTGGTCGCATGACACAGGTGCAGACTTTTCCTAACGTTTTTTTTTTCACTTTTTTTACCCCTAATAGGGTTTAGATAATTGCCGATCTACAGCACCATTTGAGAGAAACTGAATCAAACTCTGACCATTTTCAAATTGCTTTAGCTCACAGGTAATTCCTTTAGCTCTGTAAATGTAAGCAGCTCTTTTCAATCATACTAAAGAATAAGACATCTTTGTGTCCACTAATCAAGTATCTGTGAAATATTTTGTTTGTTTTCATGCGAATGTACCAGAATGTAAAGATCCATCACCCTACTCAAATTAAGTTAGGTAACCACTTCCAGTTGAGGTAGTGGTTTTTAGGGGTATCGAATGGTCCCATTCAATTTAAAAGTACTCGCAAAATTTGATCTTTGCTCGAATTGCTCGCAAAAAATTACACGGGTGCTCGCTTGCTCGTGCTCGCAAAATTTTCGCAACTGCTCGCATGCTCGCATTCTCGTTAACATGTGCTCGATTGCTCGAGATTTCGTTAATCCTGCCTTTTATTTTTTTATGCCCATATAAACGATAAATCAGTTACAATATGGTTAAGACAAAAAGGTTGAAACATCCTTTCCTCTGACTTAAGCCTTTTTCCGAAAGTTCAGCTTGTAACCATTTTGGAGGCGCTGTACGTATTATCGAGAAAACTCCCGAAGATCCAAGACAACAGACAATTTCGTTTATTGGTTTAGTTTTGATTTCACAACTACTTAAGTTGTGTGGATAACTGCAATAATCAATCGTGTTCATAGCAGCAGGGTTAGTTTTTAGAGCTCCTTTAATTTATTCTACTTGATGTTTGGCATCAACAACCTCGCATGATGAGCCAGCACAGGGATTTCCTATTAATACTTTAATTCTGAAACGAAAATACATTAACCAAGATTTAAGACGATTTCAGGAAACATTCCGATCATATTTGAGGCGTTACACAAATTGCTTAAGAGTCAGAAAACGTGAAATTACAACAACAAGAAAGAAACTAAAGAAAGAAACTTCAATTGAAATAAAAGAAAACACAAATTGAAAATGATGTCTTAGTGTCTGAAGGGTAGATCCTCGTGCGGTAAATAAAAGTCAAGACGAAATCAATGGCTAACACTGTCCGTGTACGTGCAAACGTTGACTGTGTGTCGAGCTCAAGATAATGAACAAAAGTTTTCTTAGACTAAAGTGAAATGTGATCTAAAACACGTGTCCTTGATCGGAAGTGCCTTCGTATTTGTGGCAATAATGAGTTAATAATCAGTGTTTAAATCAATTAACAAGTCAAGGTCCAAGGTTATTTATAACAATGTTGTAAGCTGGTTTTGCTTTTTCCCTCAGTAGATTTGCCTTCATTGCTTGAAGCTAGTCTTAGAATCGTTGTTTCTTAGACCGGTTTCCTGGGTATTTTACCCAGTGACTTAAACCCTCTTTCGCTTGAACAAGAAAACGTGACTGTAACACGATCTTTTTACCAGGAAATTCTGATATGGTTAGGAGGAAGCTCGAAATGACGGGAGGTGATAATTACTTGCGAACCTTTGTTGATCTAAATTCTTATCTATTGGAGCAAATTATGTGGGTTTGTGGAAATGATAGACTTTCCAGTGAGCTGACTTTCAATGGATAGAGCGCTGGACTGTTGTGCGGGAGGTCGAGGGTTCGAGCCCCGGCCGGACCAACACTCAGGGTCTTAAAATAATTGAGAAGAATTTGCTACCTTTCTATAACATCAAGAAATGGTTAGATATTCTAGTCTTCTCGGATAGGGACGAAAAAATGGAGGTCCCGTCTCCTGCTGGGTTGGGGTAGGAGACGTTAATTTCCCACACACGAGATTACTGTGTGATGGATGTCCTCCCATGGGGTGGGGTGGGTGGGACTAGGGCGCACTTAATTTGGAGCCTAGCTCTGTTGTGCGACCCTCACCGCACTCTGGTGAAAGTGATTAAATAAATAAATAAATAAATAAATAAATAACAATGGGAAATGAAATGGACAGAGTCATAATATTTTTGAAACAGTGTACCCGGATCGGATTTTGTGGCAGTTTTTTCAACCGTGGCCACTAGTAGAATAACTATTATTATTATTATCATACATCGTAGTCACCACCTGTCTTCTCATTGGCTAAACGCCCACGGTAAATTCTGGGAAACAGCGCAACCTACAGATTATTCCCTAATCTGTACCTACAGATTAGTGAATAATTTGCAGGCTGCGTGCGCAATGCATGATTTTGCACAGTTATACATTTTTAAGTGTTCGAAAATAAACTGTGTTCGCTGCAATAATGCGTTTGGCGCTATTTTCTTTAAAACAATGTATAATAAAACAATTATTGGATTCGGTTTTAGTGATATCCGGAATAATCAAGGTCTCGGTTAGTGTTATCAGCCTCAATCTTCGGCCTCGGCTGATAACCACTTACCTCGACCTTGATTATTCCGGATATCACATAAACCTCATCCAATAATTGTTTTTATTAAAACTAGATCATTGGATAATGCAATTCAAGACTTTTTATTGGCTTAGCCATTATGGTATATCAGCCAATATAACATAATCTACAAATATGGCAAGCGTACGTGTCAGCTTAAAATTAAAAGGGAGCTAAAGTTTTAGTAAAATTTAATAAAATTTAATGATTTAATTTAACGTTTTTTAATAAAACAATTATTCCACTCGCGCTTGTTGGATATGAGATGATAGACAGCCAACTCGGCGCTACGCGCCTCGTTGGCTGTCTATCATCTCATATCCAACGCGCGCTCGTGGAATAATTATTAAATAATCTGATGCCAAACGGTGGAATATGAAACCCGATTAAACAAAAGAGTACTAATAGCAACCCTCGGTCGTTTGGGCTTCACCAGCTCTGGGAATTTCTTAAATGAAATGTTGCTTTAACTATTTTGATCAAAAACTAAAGGCCTCGCCAAACGAGACATGTCTAGAAACTGTCTCCATGTCGCGCGGAAACGCGAAATGTAAGGATTCTTCTCGAAAGGCAATTGCGAGGGTAGAAAGTAATCTAGAGAAATACTACTATAACCAGTACTATTTGACCTTCAGAGTACTACTAGAGTTTAGCAGGTCTGTACGGCTGTAATTGGTTAGATTCTAGAAGCCTCCAAATAATAGCTAATAAATGAAGCTTCATTGCGTGGAATCTTTTGCAGTCAATCAGCGGGAAACCAGTTTGCCAATCATCGAAACCGAAGGCCTAAATGCTTGTTAGACCGAAATTCACGTTACTTACATTTCCTAAGAACTATGTACCCAGAAATAACATACCTTCCATTTTAGCGTCAGGTTAGAAAGAGATGAAAAACTTTAGATCGCGGGCTTTGGATCTAGTACATCTCCTTGAGAGCTCTTGAGGTTCTTGAGCGTCCACCCCCACTGACTCACGTGAAGCTACTTGACGTAATTTGGCATTAAGCAGAGCACAATTGGTTTAAGATGCTAGGACTGGTTCAGCCGCCCTAGCTTTTCACTTAATGTTCTGTTTTGGAGGTGTCAGCCAAATTACTTGGCGCAAAACAACGTATCCTACTAATAAACGAGAGATTTCAGCTTGCAGAAAATTTATGAAGTACTCGAAGTGCTCGCTGCTCGCCATCTGTATTTTTCCAGAGTGCTCGCTGGTCGCCATTTGTATTTTTTAAAGTGCTCCCTGCTCGCTGCAAAAATTTGACAACTGCTCGTGCTCGCAGGAAAAAATTTGACAACTGCTCGTGCTCGCAAAAATAAACATATTGCTTGCATGCTCGCAAGTGCTCGCAAAGACCATTCGATACTCCTGTTGTTGCATAGCTGTTATTTAGTACCTTTAGACACTGATCTTAAAAGAAAATCACAATTTGCAGTTCATAACCGCCTCCCGGTTAGCTCAATTCCCCACTCCAGAAGCTATTGGGAATCTGGGCACGAACTTGACTCGTAGGGTCTTCTGGGATCGTTTGGGTGGACGCGCGAAACTTCAAAATGGTGGTAGCAAGGAAAGTTTTCACAAAACATTAAAGAAAAAAATGGTAAAGCATGCTAATTGTTGTGTACCTGGATGTACGAATAATTACAGAACCAAGGATGGGCTTTCGCATTACCGAATTCCAAAGGACAAAAAATTACGAAAACAGTACAAAATTCTAATTCGTAATGTAACATTAAAAATCGACGCCGATAATACACGTATTTGTGGGGATCACTTTGAGGGTGGACATAAGCGCAGCAGGCTTCATTTACCTTCGATTTTTCTATGGTCTAAGTATGTGGAAACTCGACGTATTTTAAAGCGTGTTTCTTCCGAAAAAATTGTAAAGAAAGTCCATTCCGAAGACCCTTTGCCAGAAAGTGATCTCTGTCAGACGGAGGATGTGCTGCTCACAAGTGTTCAAAGTATGCAAACGGAACAAGTACGTAACAAAGATGAATCTCTGCAAACTGAATGTTATGAAGCGGTAAAAGTAAAATTTTGCCACCGAAACGGGACTACTTAGATTTTACATTAATTACTTCAAAGATAAGGTCTCAGACATTGCTTTTTACACTGGATTTCCCAATCATAAAACACTAATGCTTTGCTTTGGTATGGTGAAGGATGCAGTGAAAAACACGAGCTATGGAAATTATGATCGAAAATGTTTTGATTGCCCCCCCCCCCCAGTTTTGCAACCAGGTCGACCAAGAATTCTTACATGTGGCAAATCAGTAAGATCCTCATGGAAACCATCCTTAGGGAAAATATCAGTAACATGTGGAGGGTCTATTTCATCTATTAAACCCAGTAAGACTTTCTTTCGCGCAAGATGCACACCTCCATCCGGATCTCGTAAGGTTTTTAAATGAAGACCTCCCTTGACATAGTCGTTATATCTAAAATAAACCGTAAAGTAAACGATGTCAAAATAACAAACCCTGACAAATGATCAATAACAAAAACATCGTCTGAGCAAACCTCTTGACAAGATCGGCTTTCCTGCCGCTTGTTTTCGCTCCTCTACACAACAGCCATCGTCTAAGCTGTGGTACAGTACACTCTTCAACGTTTTCTCGAGGAAGCTTCGCTCCGGGTATGTCTTCTTCGATAACAATAACTTTTTTGGAAAAACTGGCTTTCTCTGCTGCCATTTTGAAGTTTCTCGCGTCCACCCAAACGATTCCACAAATACCCTACGAGTCAAGTTCGTGCCCAGATTCCTCATAGTTTCTGGAGTGGGGAATCAATTGGAGCGCCGAATTGTGTCGTGCGGGAGGTAGAGGGTTCGTGCCCCGGCCGGACCAATATTCATGGTCGTAAAATAACTGAGGAGAATTTGCTACCTTTCTATAATATCAAGAAATGGATAGATATTCTAGTTTTCTAGGATAAGGACGAATAAACCGTGAGCCCCGTCTCCTGTAGGGTTAGGGGTTGGAGACGTGGGGTGGGATGGGTGGGTTTGTTTCAAAAAGCCCCATTTAAACCAGCTATTTGCTGAACTGGGCTACCCTGTCTAAATATTCGTAAATAGACAAATAAATAAACGTGACTATGAAATCATTCTCCAAACGGCGATGAAACATAAAGCTTAAAGATAAAAACACAGGCAGCCCAAGCTCACTACTAGAAAAGCGGACGTGACTCTTACCGTGTTGCGCAACGTTTTATATTTATAGAGGTTTGTATGGGATGTTATCGGTTTGCCTTAAAAGAGAGAAAAAATGTCTTGTTTTGAAATAAAATGGGCTTACCTTATTGCCTTGTTGTTTTCTTTGTCGATTCCTAGCGTCTCAGGCCATTTTGAAGCGTTTTCGGCGAGTTAGCGCTATGTTGGTGTTCAACTGCTAGAAGAAAGACAAGGCCGGAAACCTATTTTAGAAGTGTCCGTCGCCCGAAGCGAAAAATTCCGCCAAAAAATCACCACCAGTCTCGATTCCTCCAGAAAATCAAAGCAGAGATGTTGCAGTTCCATTTCCATTCACTCGATTCCCAACTCCTCCCACAGATCTTTCACTAGCGATGCTTTTATCTTCAGATCGATCGGCTTTCCAATTTCGAATTTGGCTGGTTGATACATTTGTGGGCCCATTAGCCGATTGCACAGTATGTTGGGTAGCAAAAATAAGCCCGTCGAGGGTAGCGAGCGACCTGCGGTCGACAAACAAACCAGTTAGCTCCCCTGGTCCCCTCAAGAGGTTTTGTCAAGACGGCATTGTTTTGATCGACCAATCAACATCGAATGGAAAGGTAATAAGGCAATAAGGTAAGCCCATTTTATTTCAAAACAAGACATATTTTCTCTCTTTTAAGGCAAACCGATAACATCCCATACAAACCTTTATAAATATAAAACGTTGCGCAACACGGTAAGAGTCACGTCCGCTTTTGTAGTAGTGAGCTTGGGCTGCCTGTGATAAAAACGGCAGTTCTCTGTATTTTAAGGGATATATATCGATTTTAAGACTTGTCAGTTTCATCCGGGTTTCCTATCAATTTAGGATTGGAAATAGCATCTGCACCAGGAATGGCGACCTCTTCACCCTCACCACTGGCAAGCTCTGTGGAGAAGACAAACGGAGCCAAGCTCAGCAGACTTCTTATTGATGGCGGGACAACGGTTCTGAGGAACGTTTTTGATCGTTATCACGCGCCGACAAGCCTTGCTTCTAATCTCAATTCTCACTTTAAAACTCTTTGTACTCTTTTGCGAAGAAATATCCTAAAAAGGCCGCAATGGGAAAAACTCTTCCCACCGTCAGGGGCTGCTCCAGACTCCAGATTATTTGACATTACTTTGTTATTCCTTCTTCTAACTGAGATTTGTGGTCTAGCCCCTCCATCCTCGGGGTGGCATTCTAAGCCACCCTCAAGTGATAATTCCTTTGAAGCAAACCTTGTTCGCATCAAGTTTTACCGCAATGAGTTGTATGGTCATGTCAAATCTACCAGTGTTGATGAGTCAACTTTTAACAACCTTTGGCAGGAGATAAGTTCTGTTCTCGTTGCTCTTGGACTGAATAATGCGGAGATAGATAGATTGAAAGATGAACAATGTGGAGAGCAAGAGTATATTGATGCACTTCTACACTGGGCCGACAGTGAAGAGGATGTCAAATCACAGCTAGGAGACATCAGACGTAACCAGATCGAAACCCAAGGGATCTTGTCAAAGGTAGTTCAGACCCAACACGATTGCGGCAAAGTGCTTGAGGAAAACAAGTCAAAACTACATGAACTGGAAGAAAGCCAAGCTAAAACTTGTGAAGTTGTCCAAGAAAGACACGAAACATTAAAAACAGATTTTCAAGAATTCAAGCGGCAGCTGGAGCAGTTAGAAAAAAAGCAACAGAGAGAAAGATCGGATGAAATTCTTAAGAATCTAATGAAAGCAGAGTTTAAAGGAGAAATCGAACATCATGCAGAAAAATTCCAAGAAGGTACACGCGAGTGGATCTTTAGGCAAGTCGAAGAATGGCTAGACGAAAGAAATTGCCCAAACCGAGTAATGGTTCTCAGTGGAAATGCTGGAATGGGAAAGTCCGTGATATCTGCCGTCCTTTGCAAACGAATGCAGGAAATGGGGCGCCTGTCAGGGAGCCACTTTTGTCAACATAACAATGTGCGCTACAGAAAACCTCAACTGATGCTTCAATCTTTAGCTTTTCATTTGACTCATACTCTACCAGAATACAAAGAAGCCCTCGTGAACCAGCTATCAAGAAATCTGGGGCTGGAGCTCAACACCATGGGCGTTGAGGAATTATTTTCACTGCTTTTCAGAGAGCCTCTAAGTAATGTCAGTGATCCCGAAAGCAGCATCCTGATTGTAATAGATGGTCTGGATGAAAGTGAATATCAGGGACGCAATGAACTGCTCAATATGGTCGCCAAACAGTTTTGTAAGCTGCCAAGATGGATTCGTTTTTTTGTTACAACTCGACCTGAGATAAACATTTCAGACAGCCTGAAACATCTAGAGCCCATCCAGATTGACGAAAACCAGGAAGAAAACTCAAGAGACATTAAGCATTTCTTTCAAATGAGTCTAGGGTTTCAAATCGAGGAGGAGCGTAAAGTGGCTTTTTTAAAGAAACTGGTTGATAAATCAGAAGGCGTCTTTCTCTATGCTTATTTCCTTGTGAATTTTATGAATGAGAACGCTTCTGTTTTAACTCTGGATCAGCTGGAAAGTATTTTACCGTTAGGCATTGCATCTGTTTATCTCTCCAATTTTAAGCGGTTAGAGAATGACCTTTGTAAAGAGCTAAAGATAGAAGAGGAGGAAGTCTTGCGATTTGTGTCTGCATTAAGTGCTTCCAGAGAACCCCTACCGATTGAATTTGCTTCAAGAATCTTAGTCCCCGGAGACATTTCTTTGGTTGTTCGGCGACGAGTTGTCAAGGCAATTGCATGCGTATCCAGCCTTCTCCCAGTTCGGGATGGTCGCCTTCACTTCTTTCACAAGTCGATAAAGGACTGGTTGACCAGTACACCAGGCTATGGTGAACATGATTTCACTGTGGATGAGAGGGTAGGTCACGCGATCCTCTTCCGACTTTGTTCAACTGAGCTGGAGTGTCTCAAGCAAAAAGGGCTTTTTAATCTTAAATTTAGCAAAATGGAGGAGTACGCATTGCAACATTGTATCCAGCACACGATTGACTCGAAGGAATTGAGTGAGATGTCAGCGTCGTGCAAATTGGAAGAGTTTATCAATAGTTACGTTATTGATCTTGGGATCATTTATGCCAAATTTTGTGTCAATACGGTGACTCCGACCACTGATCTTTTAGCTGTTAGGAAACACTTTCAAAGAACTGTGCTCGACGAAAGGAGCTGTTTCCTTCTAGATGCTCTGTGGAAAGTGCTCAAGAAACACCTGTACATTCTGAAAGACCACCCTCATCTTTTGTTTCAATGTATTGTTAATGGAGGATGTCCAAAAGAGCTGACCTCAAGAGCAGAACAGATTCTTGAAAGTGAGAAAACAATTCCATACATGAAATTGTTGTTCGAAGAAGATGAAGAAGAAAGAAGTGATGCAGATCAAACCAGATTTCAGTGTTCCGACAAAGTGGTATGTTTTGACGTGTCACCTGAAAAGGACTACATGGTTTGCGAGTGTCGAGACGGAGAAATTTACTTGTGGAGTCTAGAAACGGGTAATCTACTGTGGATTCGCCGCGCTCTGAGATTAAAAGATTTTTATTTTGGTAGGCCTTTTGATTGTGGTTATCGTCAGGTCGGAAGATGTTTATCTTTCTTCAACTCTGTTGTTTTTCATCCAAATGGCTCATGGATATTACCTGGCACCCTGGCAAATGTATACGATCTTAGAGGAGACAAGATTGATCTTTTCCCCAACACCAAATGTACATTCTCGCATTGTGTTTTCTCTGAAGACAAGACAATTATGGTCACAGATTGCCCAGAGGAGCCAAAGCAAATTGCAGTATGGAGTATGCAGAATGGTGACGAAGTAAACCGTATTGAGTGGACAGAACCCATTGCATCTTTCACTATTTCTCCTGATGGAAGGCTAATTGCCATCTCTAGTTATGACGGACCTTGTAGCACTGGCTCTATTTATATTATTGATGCTGAGAATCGCCGTCGCTTGGATTTGATCAAGCCATTCAATGATTTCGATGTGTGTGGATTGATGCATTTTACGTCTGATAGTACCACCCTTGCCTGTGGTCTCATTTCTTTGAACTCGGCGATCCTCGAAATTTCTTGGGAGTTTATGTTCACTAGAAGACCACGGTTTTACCTTTTGACTTTAACTGGTTTAGTTGATCAGTCTACTTCATCAGAAAGTAATGAAATTGCATGTAAATCGGGAACATTCGTGTTGTGGCCTACAGAATCCCATTTAACGAGGGAAGATGACTATCTGGAGCAGAAACTGACTTCTTGCTGGGTACGAGGTTTGCCTAAGGTTTTTCCGTTCCTTCTGACAGGAACGTACATTAGGCTTACTGATAACATAGTTTTGATTGGAAGCCCAAGTTATAACTATCTGGCGACAGTTAACACTAATGTACTAGATAATGCGGCAATTCCTTGTTCGTACGACGGTGAGCTTAGTGAGTTTGATTTGTCAAATCGTGATGGGAGGGTCATGAAAGTCGAAATGTCAGTTGCAGGTGATGCCATTTATTCCATCATTTTACCTTATTGGAAACCCCACCTTACTCAAGTAACTGTGTTCAGAATGACAAGTTTGAAAATCCTAGCCAAAAAGATATTCCCGCGAATGGTTTCTCTCATTCCTATGAAAGACGGCATCATAATAAGTCTCGAAGAAAGGAAGCCAGAGCTGTGGAACTTTGAGTTGTCTGAGTTCATTCGTTTTCTTCCAACACTAACAGGCAATGAAGAGCTTGTTCCCATCTCACAAGAAGTAGTGGCATGTCGAAGAAAACAAAATATTGTAGCGTTAAACTACTCATGTCGATCTTCCATTGATATTTTAGAACTAGACGATCGCTCAGCATCTTCCATACCATTTCCCTTTTCTCTTTTTGAAAGTAGGACGGACATTTTTTATTCGGAAAACAAGGATTACCATTGTGAGGTTGGTTTAGAACCGATGGTTTTGAGATTTCTGAATGTGTCCAATGGAGAACTTGCTTCTTCTTTCACGATTTTGGGTCCCGGAGATGCATATATAGATGCAGTCTCGTTTAACAGCCAGGGCCAGATTTTAGTCTGTACCTTCGAGACCATTCCTGCTGAACACACATTTTGGGAAGACGAGTTGATCACTGCCACTTTTTGGAACTACGACACTATCGTGTGGAGGAAAAGCACGGTGTGTCGTGACCAATTACCACGGCCACAATTCGTATTTTCACCAAGAGACGACGTTGTTGCTTCGTGGAACTTTCTTGAGGGGGGTTTTGGCCTACACATTCTTGACGCAGATTTTGGAGAAATAACAAAAACTTTTTTGAAAGACCGCTGTGACATTGCTGACTCCAAGTTTGTTAACGAGGAATCTCTACTGGTATGCTTCGTCCATGATACCTTTCTTCGATTGTTTAATGTTAGAACAGGGAACCTTGTGAGTGTGCTGGATCTCGGAGAACGGCCTGTCTGCATAGGAGCATGCGTGGAGAGTTCACTCGTAGCCATTGGTTTGGAGAACAGAATGAAATTCCTTCATTTTAGGTTACCAAAGAGGGAAGTAGCAACAAAGAAGAAAAGTGAGAAATGTTGAACTAAAACTGTTTTGGCGTAATTTGTGTTTGCTTTAATCTATCAGAGACACCCCTGACATGCACCACGTTGTACCGACTAGATAATATGTTGGATGGTTTGAAAGGTTGACCGCAATAATGGGGAAACGACAAGTAGTTGTGTTATCAATTTTTTGGAGGAAATTTATCACAGTTTCTTTGTTGCTTCAGGTACATCTGACGAAAACAACTGAATCCGCTACCTTTTGGCAACGTAAGAATAACTTGATGATCCAGTGATTATTAAATACGCTTGTAGTTATCTCGTAAGAAGAGGAGAAGCACCTATGGATTTTACAATGAAACCTTGGAACCAGTATCATAACGAAAAGCACGAAAAACTTCAGTTCTGTTATCGTCACAGAAAGCGTTTTATCTTCTGCCGTCGCGGCTACAAAACTCGTTTGAAGAGAAAAACCTGGTACACTAAATCTACTATGTATCCCTAAGGTTGGAAAACCGATTATTGTAAACTTTGAATTTAAAAAAAATCGTGGAAAGGACAGCGGAACTAAACAGATTAATGAGACATTTTTTAAGCCGAAGATAACTGAGGATTTAAACAAAAGTCTCAGATGAAATCGTGCATGAAGGGCTACATTTTGCATCCCCATTCCAAGTGAAGAACCTCGAGGAAAAAGACAATCAAGTTTACAACCGTAAAATTCCTTTGTTTCCGCGCAGAAGCTTAGGGCCAGGACGCACTTCAGTCAACAAAGTGGTAAAAAAATTGCTTGCGCAACAATATTCGAAAATTTTAAACCGTGAAAGGAAGTGCCAAAATCTGAGAACATTTTTTAGGGTCGCAGTACCATTATACAAAACACTGATCAGATTTCAAATCTCCTGCGTATGTTTTGACAAATGTGTAATAAATATGAATCCCAATCAGGCCTTTTTATCACTTTTGCCGTTTTGATACTAAAAATTATCAACATTTAACAGCTGCAGCAAATGTTTGCCTTTTCATCCTGTATTGGGGATGGGTAAATGAATACAGGGAAATCCTAAAAATCGCTTTTGTATAAATAAAACGACGACATTTTTGCAGAATCCGCAGTGTTGGGCGGCACACGTGCACTATTCCTCCCCACCCAAATCTTGGTTTAATTAATTCACTATGAAGACCCGTCAATTTCATAGGATTACCAAGGATAAACAAGAACACTATTGAAACAGTACTAAATCTCCTGGGCCCGATATAAGAGAAACGCACTCACTGTTCATGAACTGTTTACCACGATAGAAATTCCTTGTTTTGAAACTGCACCGTTTGGTCCATCCGTGCTAAGAGAGAGCGTATGATTACAAATTTACCTCCAATCAGAGACTAGCTTAAGTCGACTAGCACTGACAGCTCCAGAAACGGCTTCTATTTTCCTCGAGATTTTCCAAATCGGCTAGCCATACCCATACATTACGGCGTCTTAAATGTTTTGCCAGAATTTTCCAACTATTTTTTCAATTTTGTGAAAGGCCGGAGGCATTAGGATCATATGATGTGACGACAGGTTTTTGTGACACAAATTTAACTAAAGTTTCTCAAGTACGATCTAGCACGTTGTCAGCCAAGTGCGTAACGGGCCCTAATAATTACCATGCACACTTGTCTTACTTGACTAATGCCAATTTGTTTTTGGAAAATATGCAAAAAATTTTTTTAGTTCGTAGTTCGGTTCACTTCAGTTTCGATTCAGTTTTCAAATTGACACTTGATATTGTCGGAACGCCACTAAATTGTTAAAATCGGCGGAAAGATTTGTAATATGCACCCATGCATTCAGCAATGATTGAAATAGCAAACAAAGGGAAAGGTATGATGTACTAGAATCAGTGAGTTAACTTACAGGAAATACTGGTTACACAAGCAATCAAAAGGTAACGCGTTTTTCTATGTGTGTGATAAGTCTTCAGTTCTCTCGAATGGTGTCTCTTTATGAATTATTCTTCGAGTATCTGGTACGCAAGCCATGATTAAAGTCAACAGGATACAGGTCTAGCCCAGTAAACATAAGTTTTCCTCAGTGATGTCTTAAGTCCGCCAAAAGGTTATTCATCAACCTGGACGTCGGTGTTCTTTGATAAGTAAGAGAATTTCTACAAGCCAACTGTTCTCTATAATATAACAAGTCTTCTTGCTCTTTTATGGGTTTAAATTGGAAGAGACAGTATTTAACTACGGCCGGAAGAATTACAAATTGATCTCGCAATTTTAGGTCGAGGAGCCATCTACATTTTTATTTTGACATTGTTCATTGTGCAATCGCAAGACAGTGTTAACCTATACCTGGAGGTAGTTGGAAAAAACCGTAGCTTTAAGACGACTCTATTCCACTGAAATATTTGCCAAATCGTAAGAGCTAGAAAACCTGCTCGTTTAAAACCAAGCGAGTATTGTCTATAGTTATTATATATTGGCGATATTGCTTGAGTAGCGTCGTGTGACATAAAGCGACTTCAGTTTACTCCATCATCGCGCATTGAAACGAATATTGACGTGTCTGTGAAGTGAGGCTCGAAATTAATGCAATGCGTTAGACAATGCAGAAAAACGTTTCAAAAGAAATGCGATATATAGCTTTACTTACACCTATAAATGAGTGCATAAATGTAGATAAAAAAGGAAGGCGGGAGAGGTTGTGACTCAGTACTGAAAAAATCTTGATAGAAAATTAAAAGAGTGCTAGAGCTGTGAGGGAAATTATGAATGCTGCTTATTAATTTAAATTGAGGCTGACTGCTATTATGACTAAAATATCATCGATGCAAAGTACAAGATAAAGAAGAGAAACTGGTTTTAACAATCAAAACATCATCTTCTGTAAATAGAATTCATTCCAAAGCGGCAAAGGTCAAAATATCATTTCCCACCAGGATTTGTCCGTCGACAACTACAGTATCAATTATAATGTAAACAAACGTAATGCTGTAAGACCTGTGAGGTGCGTTTTCTCTTTCAAAACGGTGTTCTGCAAGCCACAAAAATCGCCCTAAAATCCAATCCCACATTAAAACTGAAACAAAATTAGATAGTAAGTAAACCACGTACGAACCCATCAAGACCAAAACTTTGCACTGCTAAATTTAGGACATCTTAGATCTCCTTAGCCAGCCACGGAGTACTAGGGCATGAACCAAGTTCAAGTTCATAAAACTGAAAAACCAAATACGAAAACAAGGAAATGCGGAAAACCGCAAAAGGAGAACTGAAGATGTTTCGTTCTTAACGCAGGAAACAGATCCAAAAGTGACCGAAACCGCAAAACAACAACTTCAACGTTCCCCATTTTCTCTTTTCACCAAAAAATTGCGATCTCGAGATTTAGAAAAGGGAGCGTTTCGGTTTAAATTTTACCTTGCAGCGAAAATATAGAAACTTTAAATTCAAATTCGTTGGACTGTTCTTTTGAAGGTGGAATCTAGAAAGGATCCAGACACTACGTAAGTGGGAGGAACCAATAAAACAAGGAAACTCTCTTAGGACCCACTATTATGTATCATGTACATATCAAATCATTTTCATGCTCTTTAGAATTGTTGCTTTCCACTCGTGTCGCAAATTGAAGATTTTTATCTATACTTTTGTGATATTTGTGATGTGTGGACGAAACGTTGCTACTTGTTGCTTAGGATTCTGAGGAGAAAATTTGTACAGCGTTACAAAACAAAGGGGTAATGTAAGGTGGTCATTGCTGAAAGCAGCATTTATAACACCTTGACATATTTCCAAACTTCGTTCATCAATTTAGCTTTTTTGCATTCAAATGTTATTGACAGTACTTTAAACACCCCAGAATGCATAATGACAATTTTTAACAACCTAGCGAACGTTATGACCGAGCACGTAATTAATTTCTTTAACTATAGTTCTCGTGTTAAGAGCATTTCGTGACATATATTTATGACCATCATGACAGGACGGAAAATGCGTGCACTGCAAGTACCTTCCGTTGTCCCCTTACAAAGCCTTAGAAAACTTTTCTAAGGCTTCGTATGGGACAACGGGAGTTACTTACATTGCACGCATTTTCCGTCCTGTCAGGACAGATAGGTTTAGATACGTTCATCCAGTTTATCAGGTAACGATAACATTGTTAGAGTTGATTATAATTTACCCTTTCCGTCCCAATTGTGCTTTTTATGGAGATTTCAAGCCCTGAAGTAGACTAAGAGATGGCAGCTGTTGCACCATCATCCCTGGTCAGCTCTAAAGAGACGACAAGTGGAAGCAAACTTAGCAGACTTATAATCGATGGTGGAACAACAGTATTACGAAAGATTTTCGACACTTCAATCACCCTCCTTTACAGCTATCTGCAGGTCTCAGTGCTAACTATTCACTCCTGAGTAATTTGTTAAAGAAAAAGGTCTTGAGAGTTGCTCCGTGGGACCAATTGTTCCCACACGGGGGAGCTACACCAGATTCCAAAACCTTTGACGTTACTCTTCGCTTTCTTCTTCTAACTAATTAATATATGCGGACTATCCCCTCCCCTACTTGGATGGCATGCCAAGCCTTCTCCCGGTGACACCTCTCTTGAAGCGAACCTTGTTCGAGTGAAGCTCTTCCGAAATAAACTGTATGATCACGTGTTCATGACTAGTATTGACACGCTCACTTTCTCCTCTCTGTGGCATGATATTAATGTTGTGCTTGTTACTCTTGGTTTGAATCAGGCAGAGGTGGATCGATTAAAGGGAGAAAATTGTGGAGAGGAGGAATATCTTGACCTGTTACTCAAATGGTGTGAAAGTGAAGAAGAAATCAAGTCGCAGTTGAATGACATTCATCACTCGCAAACTGGAGTGCAACAAAGTACTGAAGATATGCGTCAGACTCAGCTTAAAGGTCACCCGATACTTCAGGATTGCAACATTAAACTTGACGAGATATACAATTTCCGGTATGAAGAAGGAACGAATGAAAGAACAGCGACATTGCCTCGAAGAACTGTGTCAAATTCAAATTAAAGACCATAGAACATTAACGGAAAGTAAGATCAGACTCGACGAGATGTCTCAATTACAAACAAAATTAGAGCAATGTGTCAAAGTGCTACATGAGACGCAGTTGGAAAACTTTAAAGTACTCGAAGATAACACAGTCAGATTGAGAGAGGTACATCAGACTCAAATGAAACAAAGGAACCTATCCATAAATTGCATCAGTTGCATCAAGAAGATTACAAAGCAGCTGACGAGACAAAATCCAAACTCGAGAAGGTCCTTCGAAATCAAGAAAAGCACCAAACGGCTACGGTTATGGAAAGCTCGATTAGCGACCATGACTTGGTTTGTGTCACCTTAATATTGAAGAAGGCGCGCTCCAAATCCGTCTATATTGCAACCAGAAGTTTTAAACACTACAGTCCTGTTGATTTTAGCAACGACGTATCACTGGCACCATGGTCCATAGTTGATGTTTTCGACGATGTCGAGGACAAAATTTATGCACTTGATTCGCTATTTACTGAGATACTCGACCGCCATGCTCCAGTTAAAACCTTTAAAGCACGCTGTAAACCAAATCCATGCGTAACAGACAACATCCGCGGATTGATGAAGACCAGGGATGATTGGCGTAAAAAAGCAAAGAAAACAAATGATCCGCTATGTTGGACTGCCTACAGATATTTCAGACAGGAAGTAAAGAGGGAAATCAGAATTGCTGAACAGGAATTTGTTGCCAAACAAATCCAGAGGAATCCAAATAACACCAATAATATCTGGAAAGCAATTCGCCAGTGCATCCCCAGTAAATCTACATCTCAGCGAACATACAGCAGGAGCGAAAAAGCTGTTGCAGACGAATTTAATCAGTTTTTCGTATCTGTTGGTCAGAGCACTGTTGACAAAATTACGTCCCTGGCTAATGAATGCAACCTAACACTTAATCAGAATTATTTTTTACCGAGACAATACGCTCTCTCTGACCAGTTCACACTGAGTACCATTGATTATAAACAAATAGAACGTAAAATAGCAGCGATGCCTTCAAACAAGGCCCCAGGGATAGACAAAATCCCGATTCGTGTCATCAAGGATTGTCTTAATCCAATTGTTCACCCAATAACGTCTATTGTTAATGCATCCCTTCAAAACTGTGTTTTTCCATCAAAATGGAAAACAGCTGTGGTTACACCAATCCCAAAAGAGGGCGACCAGGAACAGGCAAACAATAATAGACCCATCTCACTTATACCAGTCTTATCAAAGGTTTGCGAAAGGGTAGTACATAATCAGCTCACCTCGTATCTGCAATCGAATGACACCCTATCAAAGAGCCAAAGCGGTAACAAGAGATGGCATTCGTGCGAAACGTCTGTGATTGAAACAACTGACACAATTCTTAACGCCATTGACAAAAAGAAGTTAACGGCAGTTGTTCTATTAGATATGAGCAAAGCCTTCGACGGCGTCAATCACGACACGTTAATTTTAAAATTGCAAGATGTCGGAATTTCCATTGACGCTCTCTAATGGTTTCGTAGTTACCTAAGCAACAGGACACATATAGTACGAATCCATTCGACGCTATCTGAGCCTTTGTCTGTGACCAACGGCGTCCCTCAAGGAAGTATCTTAGGCCCATTACTATTTAGCATATATACGAACGATCCTCCATCGATCCCACAGAAATGCAGTACTCAGAGTTATGTAGATGATACGAAACTCATCACTTCCTTCGAACTTAAAGACAACCTGGATGCAATTGCTGATTTGGAAGACGACTTGTTTAAAATAGGAGAATGGTGTTCCAACAACCAATTGTTACTAAACCCTGGCAAAACCAAGCTGATGATATTTGGCAGCAGGCAGATGCGTGCAAAATTGCAATTTCGCTCCCTTTCCTTTATGGGTGAGGACATCGTCCCCGCAGACACCGCCAAAGACCTTGGTGTGATTTTGGATTCTAATTTAACTTACGATGAACACATAATTAAGACGCTTCCTCGTGCATGTCCCGCCCCGGCCAAATAAACCGTGTCAAGCATGTTTTCGACAAACGTACACTTTTGATGATTATTAATTCCTTAGTTTTCAGTAGGTTATTTTATTGTTCCAATGTTTGGTCAAATACCTCAAAATGCAATGTTAACAAGTTACAGGCGGTGCAGAACTTCGCATGCCGCATTGTTAGCGGTGCGCGTAAATTTGACCACGTTACACCAATTCGCAAGGAACTAAATTGGCTTTCAGTTCAAAGCCAGCTTTACTACCTGAACGCTACTTAGCCTTTGGATGCATGACTGGTCAGGCCCCAGAATACCTCTCATCAAAATTCATAAAGCGAGCCGAGGTTAGTCGACGTAGCACCAGAAATTCGCAGCTTTTGCAAATTCCATTCTTTAAAACTGCTAGCGGTCAGAAAACATTTTTCTGTAGAACTGTAAACTTATGGAATTCTTTGGATAATTCCTTTAAACTGTGCAACTCCGTTAATGTTTTTAAAAAACGTTTAAGGATCAAATTACTCAAAGAGTTGTAATTTTACATATATATTTGTATACTTTTATTTTGCTTTTAAAACATTCAGATTTTAAAACATTTTTAATTGTAAATAGGATTTTTTTAATTGAAATAGGATTATTTTTGTAACATTGTCTTTGAAAAGCCCCCTTAGGGGAAAGTCAATAAAGTATGTATGTATGTATGTATGTATGTATGTATGTATGTATGTATGTATGTATGTATGTATGCACCTTGAAGCTATTAAGCACATTGAGTATGGAGAGAAAAACGCGACAGAGGAAGCTAGAAATCAAAAAGAGAATGAAATCCTAACAAAAATCGGAAAAGTTTACCAAGACAAAGAGGTCGAACAACACACAGAAAGGTAACTAGAAGGAACTCGTGTGTCCATTATCACGACAGTAGAGAATTGGTTGGACGATAGAAGCTCTCAAAATCGTGTAACCGTTATAAGTGGGACTGCGGGGATGGGGAAATCTGTCATCTCTGCAGCTGTCCGCAAAAAAATGCAAGAGGCTGGCAGATCGTCATGCAGTCATATTTGTCAGCATGATAAGGCGCGCTATAGGAATCCAAAAGTGATGCTTCAGTCCTTGGCAAGCCAGTTGTCAGAATCCCTACCTGAGTACAAGAAAGCCATCGTCAATTTACTTTCTAGGAAGCTGGGAGTAGAGCTTAACAACGCGGAGGTAAAAGATTTATTTGAATTGTTCTTTAAAGTAACTCTCAGAAGCCTCAAGGCCCCCGACAAAAACATTCTTATAGTGATAGATGGATTGGATGAAAGTGAGTACAGTGAACGAAATGAGCCAAACTCAGCAGACTTCTTATTGATGGTGGGACAACGGTTCGGTTCGGTTCGGTTCGGATGGTGGGACAACGTTCTAAGGAACGTTTTTTATCATTATCACTCCCCTACAAATCTTACTACTAATCTCAATTCCCACTACAAAACTCTTTGCTCTCTCTTGCGAAAAAGAACCCTAAAAAAGCCGCAATGGGAAAAACTATTCCCACTGTCAGGAGCTGCTCCAGACTCCAGGCTATTTGACATAACATTATTGTTCCTTCTTCTAAGCGAAATGTATGGCCTAAACCTTTCATCCTCGGGATGGCATTCTAAGCCCCACTCGAGTCATAATTCCTATGAAGCAAACCTTGCTCGCATCAAGTTTTACCACAATGTGTTGTACGGTCATGTCTCATCCACCAGTGTTAACAAGCCAACTTTTAACAATCTTTGGCACGAGATAAGTTCTGTTCTCGTTGCTCTTGGGTTAGATAAGGTAGAGATAAATAGATTGACAGATGAACACTGTGGAGGGGAAGACTATATTAATGCACTTCTAGACTGGGCAGACAGTGAAGAGGATACCAAATCATTATTTAGGGTAATCAGTCCAGCCCAAACTGAAACGCAAGAAACTGTTTCAGAGATGCTTCAGGAACAACACGAAACTGCCATAGCGCTTAAGGAAAACATGTCAAAACTATGCGAATTAGTCACAAGCCAAGATACACACCCCGACGATACCAGAGAAGTGCATGAAGCATTGCAGGAAGTCAAGCAGAGGATCGAACAGTTAAGAAAGGCAATCGACAAATCGCATGACATTCTAAAGAATCTAGCGAAGGTCGACTTCAAAGGCGATATCGAATATCACTCACAAAGATTCGAAGAAGGAATGCGCGAGTGGATCTTCAGACAAGTTGAAGAATAGCTGGAGGACAGAAATTGCCCGAAACGAGTAATGGTTATTAGTGGAAATGCTGTAATGAGAAAGTCCGTAATATCTGCTGTCCTTTGGAAACGAATGCAGGAAATGGGGCGCCCGTCAGGGATCCATTTTTGTCAACATAACAATGTACCCTGCAGAAAACCTCAACTGATGCTTCAATCTTCTGCTTTTCACTTGACTCATACCCTACCAGATTACAAAGAAACCCTGGTGGAACAGTTATCAAGGAATCTTGGTGAGGAACTCAACAGCATGGATGTTGATGAATTGTTTGCTTTGCTTTTCAAGGAATCAATGAGTGCTGTCAAAGATCCTGGAAGAAACATTCTAATGGTTGTAGATGGCCTGAATGAAAGTGAATATCGCGGACGCAACAAACTGCTCGATGTCATTAGCATGCATTTTTTTAAGCTTCCAAAATGGATTCGATTTCTTGTAACAGCCAGACCAGAAATAAACATTGCTGAGAGCCTGAGGCATTTTCGGCCCATCCAGATTGAAGAAACACAGGAAGAAAACTTGAAAGGTATTAGTTTGTTCTTTGAACTACGTCTGGGAAGCAAACTTGCGTCACAAAACAAGCATTTTCTCTTGAATGGACTGGTTGAAAGGGCCCAAGCTGTTTTCCGTTTTGCTTATTTTCTTATCGCCGCATTTGAGGAGAACATCTCGGTAATTATTATCGAGGAAATAGAGAACAAATTGCCACTGGGTATTTCGTCCGTTTATCTTGATCATTTTAAACGGTTAGAGAGGGAACTTTGCGAAGAGTTAAAGATTGAAGAAGAGCAGGTGTTTCGTTTCCTTTGCGCCCTACCAGCTTCCAGAAAGCCCCTGCCTGTAGCGTTTGTGTCCAAAATTTTAGAGCCTAGTAAAATTTTAGCTCCTGCTACTCTACGAAAGGCAAAAAAAGCAATTTCCGGCATTTCTACTTTGTTGCCAATCCACCAAAACCGACTTCACTTCGTCCATAAGTCGGTGAAAGATTGGTTAACAAAAACCTCGTTTTATTGTCCATATGAATTTATCTCGGACGAGAAAGACGGCCATGAGATCCTCTTCAACCTTTGCAAAGCAGAACTCGACAGCATCAAAGGAAGGGGGTTCCTGAATTCTCAGTTTAGCGACACGGAACAGAACGCTTTGCAACATGGTATCCAGCACACGATTGAGCTGAATGGAGGTCAGTCTTCTGCCTGTTTCGCCGATGTATATCTTTTTGCAATAAGTGCAAGTTATGAAATAGATTACATTGGCGGAGGTGCACGTGAAGTGATCGGTGATCTTAATGGATCGTTTAGGTCCCGATATTTTATCACGTTTTGCATCGTGCACGAGCGCATTTAAAAGTGTCTGGTTGGTCATTAGTCTGAAAAGAACTTCTGACCAAAAATTGCCTATGTTTTTGTGGCGTTTGAATGAAACGAGCGGAGGCTGCGAAAAGACAGTGCTTGTCTCTGGATCGTTTTGAAGTAATTTAAAGTTTTTAAGAATGATGGATTTAACTGTGTGGTTGTGAGGGTGAAACGTGAGAGTGAATGGAATGCGGTCGGAATCTTCCTTATGCGACGTTTGTAGTGCTGAATGTCGATCAATAAGTTGGGCGCGGTTGTAACCCGCTTGAACGACAGAAACAGGGTAACCAGGTCTATCGAAAAACTGGCACATTGACTCTGATTTGTGGTGGAAATCAGAGTCATCACTACATAAACGACGAAATCTTAAAAACTGAGAAAAAGGAATGGAATTCTTAACATGAGATGGATGCGAAGACGAATATAACAAGTAATTATGCGAGTCTGTAGGTTTGTAATACACACTAGTGCATAAACCGTTACCTTCAATTGAAACTTTCACGTCTAAAAAGGATATGTTCCCACCAATAACGTAGCTCCACTTTCTACCTTTAAAAGCACACACAACCCACAATTCCTATATTCGCTCCGACGAAGGGCTAACGCTCGAAACGTCAGCTTTTGTAATCGTTACGGTGGCCAATTTACCATTTCAACTTTGTTGATATATCCAAATTATTTCATCTTACAAATACATCACCACAGTGAAAATTCACCACCAAAGAAGAGAAAGTATCAATTCTTCCATACCAGTGGTAAAAGGGGTTGTGTTTTCACCAGAAGGAAACACTCTTTATTCAGTTTGTACGGATGACAGGGTTACTGATGTCACCGTTTTCAGAATGTCAAGTCAAGAGATTCTGAAGCGCAAGTCTTTCTCCTCTCCGTCACTGTCTCTTCTCCTTGTGCAGACGGGAGTTGAAGTATGTTTAGAAAATGAAATACCAGAGCTGTGGAATTTTGAATTGTCCAAGTGTGTACGGCCTCTTACCAAGCTAAACGGTGCCGAAAGAGTCCTCTGTTTATCTCGCGAACTCATAGCCTCGCAATCATCGGCGTCAAATGCTCGTCTACTGTTGTGAGGGAATGGACGATGGCTTTTTTGACATAGAAGAATTAATAGTTAGTTTGAGAAACAACAGACCCTTGGACATTGTGTGGGAAAGAGTCTCTACGAGGTATGACGCAGGTCACTTTTCGCCCAGGTTTAACTTTTCGCCCAAAGAAGACTTTGTGGTCACTTGGGCTTCCTTCTTTTCAGGTTATGGTCTACACATCCTTGATGCAAGCTGCGGTAATACAGTGCTAACGCTACTTGAAGACCACGATGACATTGTTAACTGCAAATTTAAGAGTAACGACGAGTCTCTACTTTGCAGCACAAGTGACAACTTTCTAAGGCTGTTTAACATTAGCAATGGTGACTTGCTTTGCCTCTTGGACATTGAGGAAAGGCCGTTTAATTTGGGAGCCTGCCGGAGGAATAATCTTGTTGTGGTCGGTTTGTTGGGAGCTGGAATGAAAGTTATTCATGTAGAATTTCCCAGAGAAAAAGACTCCGAAAATGAAGGTTAGGAAGAGTCCGTCGGTATTTGATCACACAAGCCAATAATGGTAGTTTAAATGAGAATCAATTAAAACATTTGATTGCAATCTCTTGTTGACCTCTACTGGACTTGCTTACACTATATTATTCATATTCTTTAGAATTTGGATAGTATATAAAGACATGCATGTTCCCAATGAAGCTGCTACTAACAAATCTTAGTGTTTGTGCAAGGTTTCCTCTTTTACATTAGGAACCTGTCATTATTTATTTATTTATCTATCGTCGGGAGGGAGGGAAGATTCTGAGGGGATCACATGGTTTTCAGAGGGAACGGAGGGGGATAGTCAGTCGTCACCAACAAAGTGTAAAGGGGACCAAAGAAATTATCTTCCGATAAACCTCCGATGAGGAGGGGGGAAGGGTCGCGTAGAAAAATTATAGAGCCTTAACGGATCAGGTAAATTTTATCGTGACACAAGCAAAATCCTCCAACCCCCTCCGTCCCAGTTGATAGATAATGACAGGTCCCCGACTGTAAAGGTGTTTCTATCTTTTGTAGGCTCCATGAAGAAAACCAGATGATTTTCGTTGAAGATGTGCATGGGAGAGGACATAGTGTTATCTCCTAGTTGTAAAGAATCTATACCTTAAACCAAACTCATGAACAATATTTGCAAAGCATGACTATTTTAATCTTTTTTCTCCTTTGGCAAGCTTGATAGTAATGTGGAGGATACCAGAACACTTTTGAACAAGCTCTCCTTTTGACCAGGAGAGAATCCGTTGTTAATATCAAAACACAAAGTGCCCTTTTTTAGGACATTGCTAGATAAATTTGTCGAAACAGTCGCGATTACCGGAAGAAATAGTAAAACAGATAAAAAGGTGATCGGTAGGGCTTGAAAATATTTGTTAGACATGTTAAAGTATATTTTAAGTTGGAAAGCTGAGGGTGAAATTAGTTTCCAGAGGTTATGTATCACATGAATGGCCGGGCAGGAAACTTCGAAATGGCAGATAATCCGGTCATACGGCTAACTTATATCCGCATTTTGTTTACCCAACAATGTTTATTTTTATCGATATCAAGATATACGATGCTATTTCAGGCAAAGTCACAATAGCGACTTGTCAAAAAGCACGGGTTGTCAGCCAGATGAAAACAACTTATCTAAATAGTGTGAATAGACCAGCGGAATGAGTGAAGAAAGATTTACAAGAAGCTGGTCGTACAGATTGAACAACATAAGCACAAATGTACGTCTTAAATCGATATTCACCGAGGTCCAGTTGTTCAAAGAGCGGATAACACTATCTAGCGGATAAGTGTTACCAAAACGTACTGCTCTATTGATCGAATAGAGATCTATCCAATCTACCATTCGAACTAACGGGGCCAAGTCTAGATTTTGTTATCTAGTCCGTCATCTAGGCTAGTCTTAATGTAATATTTGTCCTTGTATAATTGCCCTAATTATGCTTAATGAACGAGCTAGTAGGCTTAAACGAGGAAGCAGGTCATGAAAAGGAGACAACAAAGGAACATATGACCTTCAGCCAAGTCAGAAATGAGAAGAAAGAAATTTTTAGTAAAGAAATTTTAAACTAGTAGAAATGAAGTGAAAATTTATCTTATGATACAAAATAGCCAAAATAAAACAATGCTAAGACCGTCTCAAGTTACTTCTTTTTTCACACTCTCTAGGAGTGTCATTTTTAGCTGATAAGTCCATCATTAAAATAAACGTAGATCATTCAATTGTAGACCAAAATATTAAATTTTTAGTATGGTGAGTGAAGAATATCTGTTTTGGGGTGAAATTAGTGTTCGAGATTGGGAAAAGGATTTTCTTTTGGTCCTCTTAAGGGAGTGGGAAAAAAAACAAATGCTGATTCCCCATACGGGGTTTCAGACCTTAGCATGCCGCGTTCCGCTCTGACGCTCCACCAGTGAGCCACAGGGACTCTGCGTCGGTCTGGCCTTTACGAGGTTCGCATCTGACACGCGTTCTGTATACTACCATTTTTTTGTTTGCTCTCTGTATGTTGAAAGGATAATCGGTGCCAAAAGTGTAGTTGCTGCGTTTGTACCTCGCTCTTTGACGCTCCATCATTACAGCTATGACTGGTGTTGTAAACAGAGGTGTTGAAGACTAAGAGATCCAAATTATTTTATTTTAACTTTACGAGGCATAACCCCTCATTGATGCTTCTCTGTGCCCCACTCTAATCCCTCCCCCACCCCTGCCCCCCCAGAAAGGAATAATCATGATAACTGAAAAAAGACATACACCTCTATATCGTTGCGGTCAACCACAACCACATATACGAGAGAGACATATATTTTTCTCAATATTGTTTTTTCACTGATTGAACATTGCAGAACTAATCATTGAAGAGAAGATAGAGACCAGCTGACGTATGCGTATCGGTGAACAAAGGTAACATCAGGATTTCTGTCAAAGGATGCACGTTTTCACTTTTGAAATTATCAATCGTTCTGCTTTGGTTAAATCATCCTTACATATACGAACTACACTTTTCCTCGTCAATAGCTTTACGAGGTTATTTAGGGAGTCGGGGGAAAGAGGGGAGGGACTATGTAAATTTTTTAAATCAGCGATGCAGGGAGCATCAGCTAGAAATATTACAGAGGAATATACATAACAGATCGGGAAAGTGCGTTCAAAGAAAACGATCTTAAATCAGTAATGCGATCTTTCTAGAAAGGACTTTTGGTCAATAACATCTGACTGTGCCAAACACATATATGAAATCTCTTCCATGGGATTATTGCAATATTAAGAATGCGTACACTTTGACCAAACAGGCCAATCTGAGATAAAATAGAGAGCGCACATTTTAAAACTATTTCCCAACATTGCTTGAATATTGATGCGTCTGGTTGCAGAGAATATTTGTATCTTTTCATTGGCCGCTAACATTCCTTAAATATTAGATACAAACATTGCTCATCTTCTAGAAAAATAAATTGTATTGATGATCACGAAGTTATGAAGCCTGTCGGAATAGTTTATAAAAGTAATATCGCGATAATAAATAATTCGACTACTGAGACGTAGCTGTCTGTACGTGCAACCAAAATAGAAGCAGGCAACCATAGCTTCAAAATTCATCCCATTTTCCTTATGTTCTAGCTGGTTAAGACTTACCATTTCTAGTGTCTGTTAAGATCATATACTCGGTGAAACTGGTTCCTAACCAGTGAGCAGTCTCTGTATCGCATCCCGTCAGTATAGGCAAGGTTAAAGTGTGTCTGTACATTTCAAAGGTAAGTATCGATTTTGAAAAGTAGTTGTCGTGGATTAACAGCAACAAGCATAGTAATTGCTACCAGGTTTTCAAAACAAAAATATGACACCTACTGTAATATTATGATATTTGGAAAATATAAGGATTATTTGATATTTTGAAAACAGAGTGTCTTTCTCTCGTTTCTCGATGAATTGCTCGAACACAGTCACGATTTCATTCTTATGCCTTTATGTACAAAAGATGAATAAGAGCAGTATAAGGAAATTGTTTATTCGTGTTCTCATTATCCTTACTTATTCACGATCGTGAACATTCTACTCTGTATTTGGCGCATACTTTGTGCTACAATTAATATCATGATATTAATTCATGGTTGTCCACGATAACTTGTACCTCACATCACTGATTCTCTACTGTTAATGCATGTATGCAGCTGGTGCTGCTGTCGTTAATGAGCAATCAATGATGTCGTCATTGCTTTTTGATGGATACGTCTGAGAAGAAGAAGGCAGATATCTGAGGAGTCTCCAAGGTCGTTTTGATACGATCGTGACAGGCGGTAGAATAAAAGAATATATAAATATAAGTAAATTGCAGAATTGTTCAAGAACAAATGCAAAGTTGAGAGAAGTATTAAGTGGGAAAGATTCCAGGGAAAGCAAACGATTTCTGTGGAATAATTTGCGCTGACTCTACGAGGTTGACAGACAAAGTTGATAGGAGAGAAAACGAGCTGAATAACGACCGGGAAACAGTTCTAAGTATCATTTTTAATCTTGTCTATTTACTACTGAAATGTGTCCACATCTCGAACCAATATGGATTTATATGTTTCGTTTATTTATTTTCACAGTGACCTCTTTCACATTTTTAGAAGACGCGATGGCTTAACGGCAAGCAGGCTAAACTTAAGCGAAAGACGCAGACTCGGGACCTACTGGAATAGCTTTGTTGTGTTCTTAGATAGGAATACTCCTGGCCCCCGTTGTTGGAAGATTGGATAACGCTATCCACTGGACAACTCACTATGCGGTGTAGCGCGGTACGTTTCGTTAACTTTTATCCCCTGAATAGCGATTCGTCCATCGGTTATTGTGAACCACTCTGTAAACAACCGGGGCCTAGTTGCCTAATACCGTCCTAACCTGGTCCTGGTCACGTGGCAGGGATGCACATTTTGCCTTAATCTTACAATTTACTTTTTTTTCCTTCAATAAGGTCTAGGTAATTGCTGATCTACAGCGCCACTCAGGGGAAAACTGATGAAATCAAAACCATGACCACTTTCAAAACGCTTTAGCTCACAGGTAATTGCTTTAGCTCTGTACATGTAAGTAGCTCTTTTCAAACATAGTTAAGAACAAGGCATGTTTATGTGCACTAATCAAGTATCTTTGAACTCTTTTGTTTATTTACATAGAAGCTTATCAGAATGTACAAATCTATCACCCTCCTCAAATTAAGTAAGGCAATCACTTCCTGCTGAGATAGTTGTTACCGTATAGCTGTAATTTAGTAAACTTAGACAATGATCTTAAAAAAATCAGAATTTTCATTTTATAATATGACTATGAAATTATTCTCCCCACGGCGATCAAGCATAAAGATAAAGTGTTAACACGAAGACGCGCTATAAAAGGAGCCTTAGGTCCCACTGGACCATTTGTCAATCAACCGTCGTGTGATGTAGAACTCTTAGAGTCAAGTCAGCTTGAGCTACAGCAACACCAAAGCAGTAAACAGGGGGCGCATTCCTCAAAATTGTTTAATGCCTTCATCACAACACAAGAATTTTTGAGATTTGTATTTCCTTTCTCCAATGGAAACTGTCTTTATTTGTGGCGGTAAATTTGAGCTCGAAGTCGGTGGTTCGCATGTTACCTCATGCCACAATACTGGTGGAAGTAAACAATAGATATCTCAATAGCTCCTTTTGTTCGTCTACCAGCATTTGAATTTGACCCGCACACGTCAACGGTGAGTGACAAATGAGCCTAGGTCTTCCCAGGGAAGACTTCCTTACATAGCGCGCCTCCGTGTTTAAGATGAAAACGGTAGCTCTATATATTTTATTGGAAATATCGATTTTAAAGCTTGTCAGTTTCATCTGGGTTTCCTATCAATTTAGGATTGGAAATAGCATCTGCAACAGGAATGGCGACCTCTTCACCCTCACCGCTGGCAAGCTCTGAGGAGAAGACAAACAGAGCCAAACTCAGCAGACTTCTTAGACAAACAGAGCCAAACTCAGCAGACTTCTTATTGATGGTGGAACAGCGGTTCTTAGGGACGTTTTTGATCGTTATCACACACCCACAAGCCTTGCTACTAATCTAAAGTCTCAATCTAAAATTCTTCAATCTCTTTCGCCAACAAGAATCCTAAAAAAGCCGCAATGGGACAAACTGTTCCCACCGTCTGGGGCTGCTCCAGACTCCAGATCATTTGAAATCACATTGTTGTTCCTCCTTTTCACCAAAATATGTGGCCTAGCCCCTCCACCCTCGGGATGGCATTCTAAGCCACACTCGAGTGATAATTCCTTTGAAGCAAACCTTGTTCGCATCAAGTTTTACCGCAATGAGTTGTATGGCCATATCACATCTATCAGTGTTGATGAGTCAACTTTCAACAACCTTTGGCAGGGGATAAGTTCTGTTCTCATTGCTCTTGGACTGGATAAAGCAGAGATAGATAGATTGAAAAATAAACACTGTGGAGAACAAGAGTATATTGATGGACTTCTAGACTGGGCTGACAGTGAAGAGGAAATCAAGTCACATCTAGGAGATATCAGACGTAACCAGATCGAAACCCACGAGATCTTGTCAAAGGTGGTTCAGATCCAACACGATTGCGGCAAAGTGCTTGACGAAAACAAGTCAAAACTAGAAGAACTGGAAGAAAGGCAAGCTAAAACTTATGAAGTTGACCAAGAACGACACGAAACACTGAAAACAGAATTTCATGAAGTCAAGCGGCAGATCGAGCAGTTAGAAAAAAGGCAAGAGGAAGAAAGATCAGATAAAATTTTCAAGGATCTAACGAAAGCAGAGTTTAAAGGAGAAATCAAACATCGCGCATAAATGTTCCAAGAAGGCACACGCGAGTGGATCTTCAGACAAGTTGAAGAATGGCTAGATGACAGAAATTGCTCAAACCGAGTAATGGTTCTTAGTGGAAATGCTGGAATGGGAAAGTCCGTAATATCTGCTGTTCTTTGCAAACGAATGCTGCAAATGGCGCGCCTGTCAGGGAGCCACTTTTGTCAATATAACAATGTGCACTATAGAAAACCTCAACTGATGCTTCAATCTTTAGCTTCTCACTTGACTCATACTCTACCAGAATACAGAGAGGCCCTTGTGAACCAGCTATCAAGGAATCTAGGGCTGGAGCTCAACAGCATGGGTGTTGAAGAGTTATTTTCAGTACTCTTCAAAGAGCCTCTAAGTGATGTCAGTGAACCCGAAAGCAGCATCCTAATAGTGATAGATGCTCTTGATGAAATTGAATATCAGGGACGCAATCAACTGCTCGATGTGGTCGCCAAACAGTTTTGTAAGCTGCCAGGATGGATTCGTTTCTTTGTTACAACTCGACCTGAGATAAACATTTCAGACAGCCTGAAACATCTACAACCCATCCAGGTTGAAGAAAACCAAGAAGATAACTCCAGAGACATAAAGCATTTCTTTGAAATGAGTTTAGGCTTTCAACCGAGCAGGAGCATAAGGATGCTTTCTTAAAAAAACTGGTTGATAAATCCGAAGGCGTCTTTCTCTATGCTTATTTCCCTGTGGATTTTATGAGTAAGAACGCTTCTGTTTTCACTCTGAATCAGCCAGAAGGTATCTTACCGTTAGGTATTGCATCTGTTTATCTTTCCAATTTTAAGCGGTTGGAGAATGAACTTTGTAGAGAACTACAGCTAGAAGAAGAGAAAGTCTTGCGATTTGTGTCTGCATTAAGTGCTTGTAGAGAACCTTTACCGGTTGTATTTGCCTCGAGAATCTTAGTCCTTGGAGATATTTCTTTGGTCGTTCGACGTAGAGTTGGCCAGATAATTGCATGCATATCTACCCTTCTCCCAACTCGGGTTAGTCGCCTTCACTTCTCTCATAAGTCGGTAAAGGACTGGTTGACCAGCACATCAGGCTATCAAACAACAACAAACATATGAAATGACCGTATCCAGTGGGATCGTTCTGAAAAGATTTTAGAGCTTGATGATTATTCAGTTTCTTCCATACCATTTCCCTCTTCTCTTTTTAGACAAAGAAATGAGATCAGTTATTCGGACAGCAATAGGTCCCATTGTACTGTTGGTTTAGAGCTGTTGGTTTTGGACTTAATGAATGTTTCCGAAAATGAATTTCTTCCTACCGTCACGGCCTGTGGTCCCGGAGATAGATTCACCCATTCAGTGTCGTTCAACAGCCGGGTCAAGTCTTAGTCTGTACCTACGAAACCATTCCTCTTGAACACACACTTTGGGATGACGAGTTGGTTACCGTCACTTTTTGGAAATACGGCTCCATTGTGTGGAAGAGAAGCACAGTGTGGCGCGACCAGTTTATTCGCCCGCAATTCTTGTTTTCACCCAGAGACGACACCGTCGCTGCTTGCAACTTCCTTGAGGAGGGTTTCGGCCTACACATTCTTGATGCAGATACTGGAAAAACAATAAACACCCTTTTGAAAGACCGCGGTGACATTGCTGATTGTAAGTTTGTCGACGATGAATCTATACTGGTATGCTGCGACCAGGATACCTTTCTTCGATTGTTTAGTTCCAGATCAGGGAACCTTGTGATTGTGCTAGATATCGGAGAACGGCCAGTCTGCTTAGGGGCCTGCGTGGATAGCTCTCTCGTGGCCGTTGGTGTGGAGAACAGAATAAAGTTCCTCCGTGTTTGGTTACCAGAGGTAAAAGAAGCCACAAAGAAGAAAGGTAAGAAATGGTTAAATGAAAATCTTTTTGGCGTCGTTTGTGTTTATTTTATCCTTGAGATGCACCACGTTGGACGCTAGGTAATAAGTTGGACAGTTAAAAAGATCAAGTTGACCACAGTGATCATGAAACGATAAATATAAGTACAATTCGCATTTTTTAAGGTAAATTTATCGCAGGTTATTTGCTGTTTCAGGTATATCTAAAGAAAACAACTGATTTCGCTGGCTTTTGGCAACGTATGGAAATCTTGATGATCCAATGATTATTGAATTCGCTTGCAGTTATCATGTAAGAAGAGGAGAAGCAGCTATGGATTTACAATAATACCTTAAAATCAGTATCATAACGAACAGTTTCTTTTAATGTCACAAAAAGCGTTTTATTTTCTACCGTCGCGGATAAAACTCTTTTGAAGAGTGAAACTTGTTACACTAAATCCAATATGTATCCCTAGGTTTGAAATAAAAAAGGGAGTAAAGGGCAACGGAACTTACCTAATGAATGAGAAATTTTACATGCCGAACATAGCTGAGGGTTTATACAAAAGTCTGTGAGGGCTACATTTTGCTCTCCCACTCCGAGCGGAAACCTTAAGAAAAAAGGAAAATAAGAGCGACTTTGTGAATTGTCTGAGTGAAAATCGAAAAATGTGGTACATGGTCGAAAAATTGAAAACCTTCATATTTTGCCCAGATACATGTTATAGTGAACATAGGAACGTTGTAAGGTTTTCTTCCCAGACTTGCTTCTTTACGCTAGAAAATTCTCGTAAACTGAAATGAGCGTCGGAGGTCATAAAATGACAGAAATCAGTGCCCCAAGTAGAGACAAATGAACTTTGCTTATGAAATACACCATAGAAAGCAAGCTCGTATCAATTTTATCAATTTTTATAGGAAGGATTGAGGTATGGTTTAACTCTAAAACGGGACCATTTCATCTAATTTGGATTTGAAAATCCAAATATCGCATTTTGTCGCAAATTTTCAATGATCATTTTCCCCATGTGGTGTAACTCAGAATTGGTTCAGGTTAGGCTCATGATAAGTGGAAATAGTGTTGTTTTCGAGGATAAAAAAGTTAGTTCGGGGCCTTTCATTTCCGCACAAACTTTGTGAAAATCGCAACATCGGCATTTACGTCACGACATAATCTAATTAAGCAGCCTCTAGTTGACTCCGGAATTCCAAGCTCATTTTACCAGTTAGCACCGTGTTCGATCAGGAAATCAAATACAATAAGCTAGCCTTACATAGCTAACGACGACAGATTGGTTTCTATCTCTACTTTCGTTTCAAATTCTCGTCCATGTCACATGGCGAAATTCTTAAAAATGTATCACATTCCGTAAACTAGCGGAGGGCGTCCGTTTTTCTTGGCATATTCGAACACATTTGAGTTTTAAGAAAGCTTTCGGGAAATAAAATGAGCTTCATTGTGGACTTGAAAGAGGACAATTCAATCATTAATTAATACCATTAGGTGAAATGTTCTTTGTTGGAGACATTGAAGACGGGAAGCAATCTGATACCAGTGCATATGAAACACAATCAGTCTTCAATCTTGTTCCCATCTTGTAATTTTACGGTCACGAATATCCCTGAATAAGGTTTTTAACAAACATATCAATGTGATCATTTTTCTTATCAGTAAGTCATCGCTGTGACACTTGTTAACTTTGCAGCGGGGATCTCATGCAGAATTGAATGTAACTGAGTGGAAAGGATCAAAAGTCAGAGTAAAGACAAAACAGAGGCAAAGTACAAAATGAGTGACATGGGAGAAGAATACAAAGGTGAACTAGAACTGAGGATAAATGTTGAATGAAGGGTGTGCTATTTGAAATCGCTAATACAAACAAAGAATCTTAGCTGAGTTAAGATAGTTTTTCCCGGATTGAGAGTTTTAGTTACAAAACTCATGGAAATGGAAATCAATCTTTCAGGCGTTGGTTGGGCTGGAAACTGTTCGCAAACTAAAACAACTGTGTCGAGAAAAAGGTTATACCTTTGATACTTCAGCTGATGTTACATTCGCTAATGTCGTGCCGCAAATCATTTCTGAACAGCTAAAGGCTGTCAGATTTAATTTTAGATCGAGCGCCGATTGTTAACACACCCCCAGCAATCGGAATAGATCACCTGTTCCGGGCATCACTGTTCTTTAGCCGTTGGATGAAGGAGAAGGTCACAAAGATGCGGTGCATTCTAGAAAGGTTATCCAGCCATGCTAAAGGAATAACACGCCAGGCTGAACCCAGAATAAGTAAGGCATTTTTTAGAACAGTTTTCCAGCCAACCTGTTTTTCAGGTTTTCTTTTCTAAAAATTATTATTTCGAGGAAGTTTTCCAAACTGTTGCTGAGCGTCGGTCCAGTCAAACTGCTGAAATGGCACGTGCACAGCACGTACGTTGTTCAAGATCTTCTTTAAATTTGTGGTTTGCTTGCAGAGACTTCATGAGGTAGCCTTCTTTGTTACCTATGGTGTGCTAGGGAAGACAAATAAGCAGTTGTCACAAAGAATAACTTCTTACTAACTCAGCGCGAGGGCCGCACTGAGGATTATTGGCCCGAAATCGTGGCTGTAGGGAACGAGTGCAGCAAGGTCCGTATACGACTGAGGGCCAATGTTCCCCAATACAGCTCGAGCCAGTGATTTTACTAGAAGGTCGAGACAGCAGAAAGCAAATCGTTATCTTTACTAGGTATGTTATTATATGGCACTCGGGGAAACATTTTTCAGTATTTGATTTTTAATTTTCTGGCTTTCGCGAACAAAAATGCACGGCTTGTGATTGTTTCCGTGGAACGGTCCGTAAGGCAAAATCCCGACCAAGTAAGAACTGATCAGAACGCTCGGATTTACCACAAGACTGTTGTGCCATATAGTAAGCTGTTGTAACCTTCACGCTCGAGGTATTTCCATCGAAATTTTATTTTCTCACTGAGTTTTTTTGTTTGAAAATACATGTCCTTGCAATCTTTTTACCTCGTGCCTACGTTTATCTGCTCAAAATTAATTGTAGAGGAGTCACCCGTCTTCTTTTATGTAGGCCTGGTCGTTAACTCAATCGAATTATTTTTGCTTAGCATACTAATTGACAATTTTGTTTTTAGATTTTGACGTTCAAAAAATGTTGAATCTGTGTCAATGACGTTATACACCGATTAATTCGCAGCTTCATATCTGGGGCAACCCACTGGCTTTTGGATGTCGTCCTTTGAACCTTACCAAGGTGGGGAAGGGAACTTGAACTTTAAGGGTCAATTCCTTCCAGTGGAATACTGGTAGTTTACCTTTTAATATGGCGGTACTTAAAGCGAATGGCTCATGAAAATCGTTAACCGTAAAAAATTTAGCATTAGGCGTACAAAGTGGCCGAAATTTTAACCGTTAGCCGTGAAAGGGTCTACAAGGTCTAGGTTTTGAAGCTTGAATATTCAAATCAATTGCTGGTCAATAAGCAGAAAGTCACGGTCGCTGATGTTGCCTTTTACAACAGATGTGATAGTCAAATGAGGGTTCCTATGGGAAGACGGCTTTCACGGCTAACGGTTAAAATTTCGGCCACTTTGTACGCCTAATGCTAAATTTTTTACGGTTAACGATTTTCATGATTGACGGTTAAAGTTTGTCAATTTTTTACGCCTAACGGCTGATTTCTTTCCGTTCTACGGCTAACGGTTAACTTTATTGAGATCCACTAAAATCTGGTACTTAGGTAGAGCATTTGAACATGATTTTTGGCCAAGGCGACGGGAACCAGTCTTCAAAAGTTAAAATTCCTGAGGGGAGGTGATGCTGAAGCCGGTAACGGGTTTCAATTCATCAACGCATTATTGTTTTCTTCTAGCATAATAATTTTAGTGTCCCTTCGTCTAACGATGCCATCTGTTTGATAATCACCGAAAAAAACCGTGCCACAGTGTCTTTATTCACTCACAACTGAGTCTAATTATTTTCACTTAAAAACAGTTATCAAAGGGGTTTTCAACGGGGTGGGGGTGAGTCCTCCTACAGTTTTATCTCTGCTTTTCAGTAAGACACTCTTCCAAGGTAACGTATTCTATATTATTAAAAACTGGATCATTGGATAATGCAATTCAAGACTTTTTATTGGCTTAGCCATTATGGTATATCAGCCAATATACCATAATCTACAAATATGGTAAGCGTACGCGCCAGCTTAAAATCAAAAGGAGCTAAAAAATCCATTTTCTTCTTACAAAATAATAATTTCTTGGGGGCGTTTTTAATAAAACAATTATTCCACTCGCGCCTGTTGGATATGAGATGATTATAGCCAACTCGGCGCTACGCGCCTCGTGGCTATCTATCACCTCATATCCAACGCGCTCTCGTGGAATAATTGTTAATTATCTAACGAGCAAAAGTTATGTTAAAGTGTAGTGTGATCGTCCGGGTGAGTGTAGTCCTGAGAGGAACTGTTGTCGGTGGTGATGACTGACGTTTCGACATGAATAGAAAATAGAACTATTCACTTGACTCTGACTGATGATGACTTCCGCACAGGTTGTCGAAACATCAGTCACCACCACCGACAACGGTCCTTCTCAGGACTACACTCACCCGGACGATCACAATACATTTTCACATGTTACCCCCGGGTTCAAACCATTTAGCACAGAACAACTGTTATTTACATATTATTATCGGTGTTTTTCGGGGCCGAAAAACCGCAAGAGGGGAAGAAGAAAACGTTTTTTTGTGATGGAAATAATTTCAGCCTTGCGTGAATACCACTTGAGTATGTTACATCTACATCAGTATCAGTTTGCTTCCTGTCAATGTCTTCGGCAATGAACGTTTCATCTACCGGTTTTAATGACTGAATTGTCCTTTTATAAGTCCACAATGAAGCTCAAATTATCCCAAAAACTTTCTTAAATCTCAAATACATTACAATAAAATACATAGCATATAGCGCAACGCTTCTCAAAGATCCAGCGGCGCTTTACAATGATAGTAATAGAAAAATATAATCAATAAAGAATTAAAGTGAATTAAAAAACTAGTGAAAAATCAATGAATGCAAAAACTACAACTGCCTAAATAAATGGGTTTTAAGTTTAGACTTAAATGTTGTTAAAAGGTCCACTTGCCAAATGTCATCCGGCAAGACTTTCCACAGAGTAGGAGCTCTATGAGAGAAAGCACAATACCCATATGTTTTAAGATTACATTTAGGTACCATTAAGAGTTTTTTCTTAGAAGATCTTACGTTTCTATTAGGAATGTACGGTCTTGACAGTTCACTAAGATACAGAGGACTCAGACCATTTAATACTTTAAAAACGAGAAGAAGAAGTATCTTAAAATCAATACGGGTGGACACATGCAGCAAATATAGGTAAGTATAGGGGTAACGTGATCATATCTGCTGGTGGCTGTAAGTAGGCGGGTAGCTGAATTTTGTACATGTTGTAGTCTATTAATTTGTGACTGCTGTAGGCCAGATAGAAAGAACGTTACAATAATCCAACTCCGACGAAATAAAGGCATGAATAAGTATTTAACACTGTGCAAGAGGAACTTTCTAATTTTAGCTACGTCTTATTCCCTTTGAGCTTAAGCTTTTCCGCAACCATGCATAGTTGGACATCTTGAATACATTCCTCCATTAGTGATTTGGACTGTAAAGCATCTGAGGGGTTGAATGTCGTGTATATCTGCGTGTCATCAGCATAGAAATGATACCTCATACCGTGACGTTTGATGACAACTGCAATTGGGGCCGTGTACATGGAGTACAAAGTCGGTCCTAACACAGAACCCTGTGGAACACCACAGGCCAGCTTGTGCTTAAATGAACAACCATTCGCCACTCTGACATATTGGAAACGATTTGAAAGAGAAGAGCGCATCCAGGCCAGTGCATTTCCCTTGACAACGTAGCGACACTTAGGTCGTGTGAGTAATATATCATGGTCAAAGGTGTCAAAAGCCGCTGAAAGGTCTAAAAGAACAACAATGACACAAGCATTCTCATCGATCGCCCTAAGTAGATCATCATTAATTCGCGTAAGAGCTGTTTCTGTACTGTGTCCCTTCTTGTATGCTGACTGAAAAACTTCAAGCAAATTATTATCGTCCAGATGGTCAGCGCACAGGCAGCCCAAGCTCACCACTACAAAATAAAGCGGACGTGACTCTTACAGTGTTGCGCAACGTTTTATATTTATAAAGGTTTGTATGGGACGTTATCGGTTTGCCATAAAAGAGGGAAAAAATGTCTTGTTTTGAAATAAAATGGACTTATCTTATTGCCTCGTTGTTTTCTTTGTTGATTACCAGCGTCTTAGGCCATTTTGAAGCGTTTTCGGCGAGTTGGCGCTATGTTGGTGTTCCACTGCTAAAAAAAAAGTCAAGGCAGGAAACCTATTTGAGAAGTGTCCGTCGCCCGAAGCGAATAATTCCGCCAAAAAATTACCACCAGAAAATCAAAGCAGAGATGCTGCAGTTCCATCTCCATTCACTCGATTCCAAATTCCTCCCACAGATCTTTCACTAGCGATGCTTTTATCTCCAGATCGATCGACTTTCCAATTTAATTCGAATTAGGCTCGTTGAAACGATCGTGGACCCGTTCGCCGATCGCACAGTATGTTGGGTAACAAAAATAAGCCCGACGAGAGTAGCCAGCGGCCTGCGGTCGACAGACAAGGTAAGTACTTGGTGCAATCCTTTTTGTATATTAATGAATGCAAATGATTATGTATTCCCATATTTCTCCTGTATTGATGCATGTATGAAGGATTTCACCAAGTACCTACCACAAACAAACCAGTTCGCTCCCTGGTCGGAGAGCAGGCCGCTGGCTACGCACTGCCATAATGCAAATCACCGATCAGGTTCCGGATTTCCAACATAATTATTATGTGGAAATCATGAATCCGAATCAGGGCCGGGTTGTTCAAAGGTGGGTTAAGATAACCCAGGGTTAGTGTGAAATTTGATCTAGATCTAAAAGCTTTAAAAGAAAGTTCAGTTTAATTCCATTTGACTACAATTTGATGATTGAGTGCTCTAAAAATAATTGGGAAAATTGTCCCGAAACGGCTTTTGAACAGAGAAATATAGAAACCTGGATTAAATTTAATCCTGGGTTTGTGCTAATCGGCCTTCGAGCAACTGGTCAGACCTTTAGCTTCATCCTATCTAAGAGGTGGGTAATTGAATATGGGGAAATCCTTAACATTCTTTTTCTAAGAAGACGACATTTCAGTAGAATCCGCCGTCTTGGGCCACCACGCGAGCACTATTCCTCGCCCAGCCGAATCTTGGCTTAACATTCACTATGACGACGTAACAACTCCACGGGAGTACGAAGGGTAAAGAAGAATACTTTGAAACAATACTCAATGTTCTTGGCCCGAGATTAGAGAAATGAAACTCACGAGTTAGGAATTGTTTACCACCACAGAAATTCCGTGTTTTGGGACTGCACGTTGGTTCCATCCATGCTGAAAAGCGAGCGCGAGAGGAAAAAATTCCCTCCAATCAGGAACTGGCTGAAATCGATTGGCACCAGTCACTCTAACAAGTCTGCGGTTCAATGCTGACTTTTTTTATACTCAACAGAAAAAGTGCAACCTGGCCTGTCAGTGAGGAGGCAATGAAAGCAACAGCGTCACAACGGCTGGAAACCCTGTCAGACGCAAAACCTCTTGATTACCAACTTTGCCAACACGTGCAGAGTTGCCAGTGAAGCAGCAATGAAGACCCAACCTTCTCAACGTATCGAATTCCTTGCACAGGCAAAAATATATGCTCCCTTAAAATTCAAATTAAATAGTGATTGGGATTGGAGTGAGTGGGTATCTGATTTGACAGAAGCAGCCAAGAATGTAACAGCATCAAAAAGAGTTCTTGTGCTCTCAAATCCTAAGATGCCGCACCGCAATTGCAAAGAAGGGTGTCCTGTGATTTGGGAAGTGTCACAGACAGCCCAGAAGGCTCTCCCATCTCTCAGAGTTCAGAAACTTGAAAGGCCAAAGAGTCGCAGTCAGCACAATGAAGACTATGATGCTAATGCATGGAAAGTCTCACAGGGAGCTAAAGCAGCAAAGGCTACTCCCAGAATAGAAGAACTCGCTCTACCCATCCCTAGAAAAGTCAGAGGTAAAAAAGTTTTGTGATCCACTTTTATTAATAATTTATTTATTGATTATCAATTAAGTTCAAATTTATCTATTATATGTTATGCACACTGCATTTAATATTGTTCTCTTTGTGCTGCAATGAATACCTTTGTTCAATAAATGACAAATCTACTGTCTCTTAGAGCAAGACTTTAGTTGGACTATACATGAAAAAACAAAAGAAAAAGCAACTGTTTACCCTAAGAAACAAGGCTGATTTTTCGCACACTTGCAACATAGGAAAACCCAATAGAGGAATAATTTCTGTAAATTACTTTGCACCCATCAGAACCTTGCAACCTGTTGGCAGTTATGCAACTTATTGCATGACACACATATACTGAGCCTGCATTCTACATGCAATCTTGTTACTGTACAGTTATTTCTTTCACTTATGGAAATTGTGTTTGTCTTATAATGGGATGCCATTGGATCTGAATTTTTTAAGAGTGCTTTACTCAGTAACCATGCATTCATTGGTATGTCACGCAACATTTCTTGTGACTTAAAAAAAAAAGTCATGTGACCAACTTCAAGCTTGTTGATAAAGTACTGGAAAAGAGGATTGTTTGTATCAAAGATGTAAGCGCTGTTTCCTTCCCAAAGCAAACTTAAGGAGTAGATCTCTGACAACAGAAGACATGTTTCATCTTTGAGCAAAGATCCTTCATGTTAAAGTTCACTACTATTCCCTCGTGATAGGATTTTCAGCTTGTCATAGATACTCCCGTACACTTTCAAATTAGCTTTTACAGTTGGACTTTGCAGTTCGCTTTATGGTGTCAACAAGGGCTTCTTGAAGAACTGGTAAAATTCTTGCACAACCTTCCATGCCACACTTTATGGCCTAAAGAAAAAAAGTGATGGATGACAATTACGAAAATTTTTAATATAATACTAAATTAGGAACTTGGTTGAACGTTGATTAAGCATCATTCTGTGTTCTTTAATTTCAATATTTACAGTACTGTTGTTGTTTTTGCCAGGAGGGTAGAAACTACCAAAATCAGACGGCAAATAATTGATTTTGTATCTATTTAATGACATTTTTTTCACAAATCATTACATCAGGATCGCACTAGCTAGGTGAAATAACATGTTGTGGGACTAATTTTTGGCAAATAGATGTTAATAGCTATTTCTTTGTCTGAGCACTAATTATCTAAAGTCATACACAGAGACAAGATGAAACTCTTTAACAGAAGGCAAGTAAGTAAGCAAAAAACAACTCAAAAACTGAGTGCCAGTATATGATCAAACCCCTCCCCCCTCCCCCCATATCAAAACACTACACCGTCTACGAGTTTAACAGTAAGAAATTGCTCTTCAGTAGTGCCACTAGAATGATGACAAAATGATAAGAATTTGGCTCCAAATTTTTTATCTCCAGAACTTTGTTTCATGATTTACCTTTGTTTTTGAGATACATCCTATCTACTGCTGCAGGTGATTCTGTAATCAGTAACATTTTTTTCAACTAGTGTTTAAAATTGGCCAGTGTGTGTTAAATCTGTTGTGTGGGTATACAGCTAGAAATTACAGTACCAGTGAAATTTTTTTTATTGGTATTAGAGCTAATGATCTCATTTAACACAATGAATTACCTTAGTGGACTGATCCTGGGTCATTTCACCATCTTGTGACAAACCAGACACAACATTCATGGTGGGAAGAAATGCCACAGTAACCCTCCCATCAATATCTGATGATGAAGTCTAATAAAAAAGTGATTAAAAAATTAAGACTGGAAAATAAAACTTGTATTATCTAATGTTTATTTTCAACTCAAAAAAATACTGTCATTAGGATATTTCAAAGGACAGAGAGAAGTAAAATGTAAAGCATTATTTGTTTGAAAATTGTACAGTGGCATAATTTTAGGAAAGGCCATTAAAAAGAGTATTGAAAGCTTGACAGTGTTAAATCAAAGAAGCCTGTTCCAGAGCTAAATCAGAGTGAAATAGTAAACATTATGCAATAAAAGTGGCAGAGTGAAACATTTCAGGGCTGGTCATGTCAAGAGAGTTCTCTAGTGAAATCTTTGTGCAACCTCAATCACACCTTCCTGGTTTTTTCACTCCTGACAGATCTAGACAGACTGGAATCAAATAAAAAAAAGAGTAACACCTTGAACAACTATTGTCCATACCCATTACATGTAATCCATTAGACCATTATTTTTGTTCATTCAGTCTTTACCTCTTGAAATGTGGGATCCACCAGTGATGTGTCACCTTTCTGCACCTGAAGAAATCATGAAACAATCAGCGAACCATTTCACTTCCATGACCATAATACAAATTCTCTACATTCATTACTTTGCATTCCTTGTCATCTAAGCTTTAAGAATTTTGTAACTAATTGTAAAAAACCTCTCTGCAGGTTGATGTTTTTTCTCACCACTAATCACCTTTCCACTTGAAAAGGTATAAAAAAAATAATGAATCTTGAAAGGAAAAATCAATTTTGATCACTTCCATGTTACAATTCAAAAGATCTAACACCAAAATTTCTGTGCTGAGTTAGTTTCCTTACCAAAGAACAAGAAGAGACTAGGTCATACATTTCTATTCCAGCCTCTCCCAATGCCAGTGATGCACAAATTATTCCTGCAGAAAGAGCTGTATATACAGAAAACAACAAAATTTCTTAAAAATTTAAATTAAATAAATATAAAAAATCATCAGGTTAGTATATGCCATGTAGTTTCATATTTTTTGGTTATGCGGATATCCTTATACCAACTTTTTGTACCTAATGTTAGAGCCTTCATGTTGACATATTTTTTCCTTGTTAACATTCATTTCTCAACTTTATTACTTGACGTCTATTGTATGAGATCATACTTATGGATTTCTCAATGTGCTGGAGACTGCCAACCATCGACGAACTGAAAATATTTCACATGACTGCTAAAACTTGATGAAAATTTCAACTCAACATTTTTTATGTAAAAGATGACAGTTTGAGATTGCACTTAACAGTTAACCACATCAAGCAGCATGAACAAGTAGACTTAGTAAATAATTCAGTCTGTGTGAGTTAGGAGAAATTATCAGGTGGGATTTATGAGGATAATGCCCTGAAAAAAAGTGTGAATATTATTATCTAAACTTAAGCTGAGAATAATACATAATTATTTCATACCTACAAGTGCTATGGTTTGTATGAAAAACAAGTTTACAGGTAGGGCAAATTATAGCCACTAAATGTTTTTGCCATAAATTTTCCTTTATTTGTTCATAATATAGCTAGAGCTGCACAGAATAAATTATGATCTCTGTGTAAAGGAAATTACAATATTGTACATCACAGTGTAAGCATAATTTGAAATAAATTTGACCATTCAGGATGACTTTGGCATTTACACCACTAACAACAGATTCCTTCACTCTTATACAACTAAAATGCAATTGTCAAATGCCCCACTGACTTACCATTTCCATCATTTTCTAAGACAGTGATGTAGATGTCAACTTGAGCTTTAGGGAATTTCTCCTGTAAATTTTGAAAAGAAGAAGAAACCAATTTGATGTCATTTAATTCCAATTCAAACCAAATTAAAAAATTAAAGACTGGCAGAGGTAAGTGATCAAAAATTAAATAATTATTAACTCTTTATCCTTGAACAAAAGTGTAAGCTTAAGTTTATAATCTTTTTTCTCATGAAACCCATCCATGTTACATTTAATTTTAATAATTATTCACTTCATGTTAAGTAAAATGAAAAAGAAAAAAAAGTCAACAGACTATAAAGATAATAGGAAAAGTAAGGAGGCCAAATACTTTTGTGTTCAAGATTGAGTGACTTTGTAACTGTTGATTCATAGGATTGAAACATACCAAGCAAACTGCTGGCTGAAGAGCTCCGACAACAAATGTGGATAGCTCCTTCTCTTCTGAATCCTAAACAACAGAAAGGAAACAAAATTGGTTTTATAAAACAGCTATTTTCAGTGATTGGTTTACAAAATGTAATTGAATGTTAGAGACTCTGTAGATCAGAAGATTCTGAAATTCAACAAAGGTTATCTTTGTGGTCATGTTTTTGAGGGGAAAAAAGAGAAAAAGAAAACACTTTTAGGCACCTAAAGAGAAAGAAGAGGCAACCTTTTTGTCATTGCAAAAAACAACTGTTACAGAGCATTAAAATCGTTGAACCTTTAAATAAAGTATTAGAAATGTTGCAGCTCGCCCTATGATTAAGTGCTGCACGTGGGTACTGTGATATTTGGATATACGGCAATAAAAACCTTCGATGTTCTTTGATTTCAATACTTTAATCCACTCACTATCCACATGGCAGCCAACGAGTACCACAACAACAACTTTTGCTAGGCATCATGGGATGTCTACAAACACAACCTTTTCACACTTCTGGTACAATACAGGTACCAATATCAAGTCTTTCACAACAAAGTTCCCAAGTATATCTTAAATTATAGCATCAAATTATTCTTTAGTTCCTGAAATTATTTTCCCTCATAATAACTAAGTCATAATCACCTGTACATGTTGTCGCCTTTGCCAGCATGAAAATGGTGCAAACTTAAACTCACAAGTCAGCTTTCCCTATTAAAAATAAAACTTAGAGGTTATTTCTGAGACATTAAAAAAGAATAAGCAAAACATTCCACAGTGCATTTTACATATTTAAATGATATAGTACATTCAATGCACAATGTATTTGGTTGAAAATATTATGTCCATTGTTTTCATTCATAACTTTTCAAAAGTTCCTCAATCCAGTTTTCACTCCATTACCTTTGAATCATGCAGAAGTTATCATAATTATCTGCTTATACTAAAATTACACTTATGAATTTCAAAGTCAACAAATATCACATTTAAAAAATTCACCAAAAACCAAACTAACACAACATTAATGATAAACATCTCCTAAAATACTATTTTTTAATAGCAACTTTTCTCATAATTATGTTCTGCATACCAGCTGTTACCATTTAATTTATGTAGAGTGACAGAAAAAATTATACCAATTTACCTTTTTGCTAAACTCTTGCTGTCTTTGTGACTCTCTTGGTCCATATCTAATACTGAGTTAAAAGGCAAAAATCATTTAATGCTATTTCTGATCTTACCCTGACATGATAAAAAGGAGAATGAAAATGAAAATCATTATACTTGACATTCCTTTCTTTGACTGTCCAGTACTTATCAGTGAAAATGTTTCTATAAATCTTGCACTGTTAGAAAGTTAGCAATAAACAGAGAACCAAAGAGGCCCTTGGCTACCATGTGTCTGCTTGAACACACCAACTATTGGCTAAATTTAAACACAAAGCTTAATTGGCAATCAAATGATGAAATGTTTCTAGATAAATCTTGCACTATAATGATGACAGTCATGAGTAGAAAACCAAAGAGGTAATTAGCTGCAGTGTCATTTTGAACACATCAACCTGACTGTCAAACCTTGACATTGGTTTTCAATGTTTGAATTGAATTAGAAACAGAAAGCCACAGAGAAACAATAATCTTTTAAACAAGAGATCCACATTTTTTTTCAAAATGACAAAATTCCGAGGAGGGATGTTCACCATTTGGCTTTGAACTGATTTGAAATTCTAGAGATTAATTTTCCACAAGTACAAGTTCATGTAGTACACAATCACATAAGGATACACAGCACATGTAACTTTGGTGTTCTGCATTTCAATGTATGCTGAGCCTCTCGCTTGACTGACTACTCCTGAACGTAAAACTGGACATGGTAATAAAAGAGGAACTTAAGATTAATACAGTTAAACTGAATAATAGTCCCTCACACATTTAATTAAACCATTTACAAGTTAAAAGTGACTATAACTATAATATATTTCACTAAAACCACATAAGATAATAGTTCACCACATGATCCAACATAATGTTTCTCCCCAATCCCCTCTTTACAATGATATTTGCTAAGCAATATCATGTACAAAACACTTTGATGAGGAACATTGGATTGGGTAAGGGGGGCAATATTTGTGACCGGGCACAGGATTTCGTACACTAACGCTTTTTCGTGAAACGGTTGAAAATAAACGGTTTGTAAACGGATAATAAACGGGTAGTAAGAGTGTTTAAACGGTTTGCATATCCATTTAAACGGATAGTCCAAAGCGTTAAACGGTAGAGCAAAGTCCAAAAACGGATTCCATCAACCGTTAAACGGCCGAGAAAAAAAATAAACGGATGGCTTAAAACGTTAAACGGTTGAACAAGATCTATTAATGAATAGCCTAAAACATAAAACGGATGGACAAAAACCTTGAACTGATCAGGAGGGCTATAGAACAGCGGGATAAGCCATGCACGTAACTAACAGAAACCGTTGCGAACAATTATACGAATAATATTGTTCATGCGGAACACTGACGTTTCATGCTAATATTATATTAGAACATAGCTAGCAGAGTCGCGCAATTAAATTCATTATACGTGAGCGCGCTCAAAATCCTGATAGTGCACACTGATAGCGTCAGCAAATCCGACTTCGCCAGAACTTTTTTTTTCGCGCGAGCAGCCATTGTTAGCGCGGAGAAAAATAATATATTTCGCGACAATAATGGATACAAACAGAAACTCGGCCTACTAGTCCGAAAACGAAGACAATGTTTCGACCTTTTCCCTTGGGCTAGAGCTCTTAAATGAGGCAGAATGAGAGAAAAACAAAGGAAAAGGAGACTCGGAAACAGCACCGTCACGATTCGCTTCAACTGATATTGTTGTCCGTTTTTCGCATTGGATTCGATGCACAATTCCACCGGCTATGTTCTAAAACAATTGGTTCATGCTTTCAGCTGTGCACTATCGAGTTATGGAGCACGTGGGAAGTTTGGAGAGCACTCAAGGAGCTAGAGTTTCCCTCGGCTATCGCCTCGGGCAACTCTTACGCTTCTTTCGTGCTCTCCAAACTTCCCGCATGCTCCATAACTCGATAGTGCACGCTAAAGCATGAACCAATTGTTAATTCGACTGACACCAGTAGAAAACAAGGTAAAATTAAATTACTAGCCTGCAATTAAGCTATCCACTGGCGAGTAAAGCAAGCCGAGAGCGAGTCTCGCACTGGAGAGCTCGAAATGCGTTTGAAAATTTGCATAAAATATAAGCAGAGGAAGCAATCTGTCAATCATACCACGCGGACTGAACATTCTCGACAAAAAAAATTAGAATTGAGAAGCAAAGTCTTTTTTTTTTTCATGTTCCTACATTGTTTCTTCTACATATTGACCGAAATGAAATCGCACTATCAAGTGAAAAACCTCAAGAAATGGATTATACGTAGGTAAAAGTAGCCGCCGATTTTGTAGATTTCACCGTCGGTTAACTATCGAAACAATTTTGCTTATGCAACTTTCTTTCGCTCATGTTTCATCTAGCGTTCGATTTCGTAAAGTAATTTGTAATTATAGCTTTTATAAAGCCATTTTCATTTCCTTTCAATCGATGGAAATAAAAGATGAGAAACCCAATGGCCACCGATTCGGTAAATAGTTTTGCCGTACACGTCTATCGAAATAAATTTGCATAAGCACGAAAACAAATCTCGCTCTTCTCGTGTTACTTAACAAATATCATTCCGTTTTCATAAGGTAATACGAGCTCTCATGTCTCAATATCTTAGAGAGAATTCTTCTAATAGAAGACCTTCTCATACCAGAGATTTGCAAACAGTAAGTTGTAGCGAAGACCAACATAGCCGCTCGATCGAAGCGTGATTTATTTTCAACGGGTGCTTCTTGGGACTGTTTTATACCGTTGCTCTTCAAAAACGTTGAACGGATGCAAGTAACCGTTCAACGGATGGATTTTTTTTAAAACGGATAGGTTAACCGCTTAAACGTTTTGTCGAAAACGTTAAACGGATGAGCAAAGCGTTTAAACGGATGAAGAAAGCATTTAAACGCTTTGATGATCCGTTTTAAACGGATAATAAACAGATAGTAAACGGATTATTTCGTTAAACGGTAAAGCGTTAGTGTACGAAATCCTGTGCCCGGTCACATTTGGTTATCCATGCTGAATTGACCCTACAGTTTACTCTAAGTTCAAGCTTAATTAAACAAAACAACACATAACCTTACTCCAAACTCCTTAACTCCAACTAAATCTCAAAAACTGCATGCATGAGCACCACAGGACAATTATTTATAGTGACTCAGTTGACATGTTGCACAATACAAGTTCATCAGTGGTACATTATTTGTGCGCATTCCACATTCTTATACATGCAACAGTATAAGTAATAATCATTAGTCATCATAATTGGATAATTTCAATTACAATTACGAACTTCTTTTTCATAAGAACTTAACATATATGAATTATTTTGGTACAATTATTATAATAATTGTTATAAACCAACGATCGTCAACTGTTTACTCGCAGCGACCTTTTAGGGGACGAAACCTCTGTTTTAAGTTTTCAGTATCTAATGCCTTGACTGCTAATGACTGCCTTAAATTATTTTCTATGAAGCATTCTCATTCATCTGTTGCTAGAACTTATTACGCCAACTTACAGATCGGTCGAAGTTCGTCTGTTTTCCGGCCATCTCTTCGTAAACAATCACCACCGATCTGAGGTTAAAAACAAAATCACTCAACGAACGAACACAGTAAAAGCTGAAAAAAGAGGAGGATTCTGTTCCTTTCGTACCAGAGGTTTATCTAATGCTTTTTTTCCAGTAAAAACGACTGGCTGGGTGACTTCAGGTCCTGTAATTCTTCTGTAATCAACTGGCATCGTGCTGCAAAGACAAAAGCACAATTTTCGCCAGGCGTCTCCAATCTGCACGCGAGGGACTGAGCCAGCGAGGTAAGTAGGGAGGGGAGAGGGAGAAGCAATTCTCGGCCAAAAATCAGCAGCGAAACAAAATGGAAAGAAAGCGAGACAGCTTTACTTTGATTATCAATTACTTCGTATGTTAGGGGAAATTTTTACAGAACACCTTATCTTCGGCTCACTGACGAAATTACTTAAAATGTTATGATCATTTTAATCTGCAGTTCTGTAGTGGAAGTCAATTTTTGCGACATTTCACAGAGGGGCATCTAATAGATCAGAATAAGTTTTGAAAATGAAGCGTTTTAATCAGATAAGAACCACAAGGTAATTTAGGCGGAACAAAAAAATCCATGAATCAGTTCTCGCCCCCTCTCACCCCCACCTAGGCCAACTATCGACAGCAAAAGAAATATGACGAAGAGACTGGATCAAAGTTTCGGTGCTAGGGTGTGTAGTCGGAACAGTGAAAAAGCGAACCTACAACCTTCCGTAATGATCAGAAGAAAGAGCAGGTTGGTGGTGAAAGTTAGAAACTAGGAAACGGAATTTACTTTGGAGTTATCACAACTTCGTAGCTTTCTCGTGTGTGGAGACTTTCCGAGTTTTTCTATGATCGATAACTAACAACAGCAGCGAATTATCAAATGTACGTAGGAGCAGATTTGTTTTGCTTTTGAGGTTATTGGGCGAATCGCCTCAGAGCTGGGGAATTAGTTGAGCATATCACATTAGAAGTACATTTCGTTAAACACAACGTTATTAGAAACGGGAAACCATTGCAGATAGATTTCTTTGGAATGAAGTGGGATGGCTTGAGTTCTACATGCATCTTGCTTTATGACGTATTTTAAACCTGTTCTGGTTGAGTTGGTAATCTCTTTCTTCGGGTCTATCCATTAACATGGACCTTGCAATGTCACTCTCGCTGAACAAGGATGAGAAAATCAAACTGCATGTATATCAATCCGTCTTGCAAACCCACGAAACTGTGAAGTTAATTTGTCGGATCTTGCGGTTACTTCATTATATACCAAGATTAAATTGCATGACAAAATTCAAAGATTGAAGCAATTGAATGTGTCTGTTTTCAAGTAGCTGTTGTTTGTGCCAAGCAAATATTATTTTTCAATTTATCAGCCATAGTATGTGCGAGGAGCCTATGTCTGCCAGTGTCGACGGCTTAAGCTGCGAATTATCTGCTTTTTGCCTTCGCACCCTCTAAATCAAAACTGCGATTCGGTTTATTGGTTTGAATAAATAAAGATAAGAAAAATTTGTTCTTTGTGGACTGTTGTTGATCACAGGACAAATTAGTGAAAGATGCATTCCTCGCAGCATCAAAGACGGAGGGAACGAAATTATCCTTCCAAGCCAATGTAATTCGATTCTTTAAATTTTGCTGACAAATATTAATGTCACAGAAATTCACAAGGTTCTAGGGCACACTATCGACTAACTCATTTGAATGAACTAATTTGAATTAGACCGAGACATTCCAGTGTAACAGACAAAGATTGATGAAAAGCTTATCTGTTGAAGCTTTGTAAAAATCTCGTTAAGCCTTAACGTTCGCTTAACGCTGTGTAGTGTGGGTGACCAACTTTATCTTGTTTACATCAAGTGCATAACATTGAAATAATTATTTGATTTTCCACGATATCATCCTTTATAGAAAGAAAAGGAGATGAACTAAAGCCAAGGTAAACCGCGCTAACTTAGTCTAGAAAACTCACAAGGTACAAAGGAACGATACTCATTGTTGCCATGGAGAAAATGGAGTTACGTTATTGGTGGGAACATGGCAACGTTGCCATGTTCCCACCAATAACGTAGCTCCATTTTCTGCCTTTAAAACCACACACAACCCAAAATTCCTCTATTTGCTCCGACGAAGGGCTAACGCTCGAAACGTCAGCTTTTGTAATCGTTACGGTGGCCAAGTTACCATTTCAACTTTGTTGACAAATCCAAATTATTTCGTTACTCCCACCGACGCAGCCCCAAACAGTTTCTTTCGAAACTATCAGCCTTTATGGAGAAGTTTAACTTCTGATAATAAATGGTGATGTAAGAATAATTAAGAATATCACTGGCGCCGCTGGACTTTGCTCCTCAGTCCGACGTCGTCTTCATCTTAAGAATCCATCATTCGAGACTGGATACGTTTCCTCGGCTCGCGCTTTTCTTTTTTTTCATTTTTGTTTTGCAAACCGTCACCTACGGCTGCCAATGATGTCAACGCCACAGTTTGAGCTGAAAAAGTCAAACATCTCAAGGGACACAAGAGTGAGAATGCATGTGCAAGTGGGGCTTCATTTTGCTTTTATGTTGTAGTGCTAAGTAAATGGCTTGAAGACCGTTACATGCATGAATTAGTGAAAATGATTTGTTCTTTTGTTCGTAACCTTAACTCCTCATTCACACTTGAAGTATGACTGTCTTCCGAATTCATTCTAACTTGAAAATGTCTTGCAATGTTGTTGCCTGAACATTCCCATGCAGAATGTTGGTAGATGATAGAAAAAAATATTCCAGGGACTATAATAGTCTAGAGTGACTATAATCGAGCCATTTTTTCTTTCGGTGTGGCTTAAAAAGAAGGAGTCTTATATACAACTTACTTGGTATCCTTTTACCTTCCTTGACGTACTATGGTAACAGTTGTGACTCGTGGCCGATGTGAACAGAGGTCTTTAAATCAAAATCCGATTCGTTTGAATTCGTTTTTACACGGCCTTCTGTTCATTCTTCTCTTAACACCAGTTTTCCCCTGACCCCCACCCCTCCCTCCCTCATCAGGTAAAGATGACAACATACCATAAAATTCCGAAAATAAGCCTTTCTGTGTATAAGCCCCTCCGTATAGGAGCCCCTCAAATCTGAAACGCAAAAATACCTCCAAAAGTAAGCCCCTCCGAATATAAGCCCCCGGGGACTTGTATTTGGAAATTATCCTCTGTTATTCAAACCAAAGCAAACTACACATAATCATCATTATCAGGAAGATTTTTTAGCCATAAAAGAACGATTTCGTGTACTAAAGCAATGTGATCAACAAGTGGTGAAGTTTATTGTCTTTTACGCAGTTCGCTCTTCACTCGCACCTTGAATTCCTTCGGTCCGTAGACGTTACCATTTTTACTGTATTTCCTTTCTTATAAAGTTTATTGCCGTTGTGTTTGAACTTGGTGTTTTCAGTGTTGTTAGTATGTTACAAATTTCTAGCCAAAATCCTAATATTACCAGTTGCACATTGAAAAATTTAGATACAAATTTCCCTCCAATTATGAGCCCAGCCAATTTTGAAACACAAACTTCCCTCCTTTAGTAAGCCCCAGCGGAAAACAAGAGAAATTGGCCATTGTTTTTCTCTGGTGTGCATGCCTCATGTATCTCTTTGCCCCAATCTTTACCCAACCCTCACTTACCCCCAGCTAATTATAAAGATAACAACATACTGAGAAAAGACATACTTTTGTGGTCTTGCGGTTAACACAAGACTGACCATTTTGTTTCTCTTTGGTATGCATTAGCGTAAAATTAAGCTGAAGTCAGTCATTAAAATGCAAATGAAGAGTAAGGCGTGTCTGGTTTTCAATATTTTAAACCCATCCTACAACAGACAACTGACGGTCAGAGACTGAGAAGATTGATGCAGATAAACTGCAAAACGTCTTCCGGCGAACAAAGATAATAATAGATTCTAGTAAAGGGCAGCGCAAATGAGTTGTTGTATACGTAAATGACGGGAAAAGTGACTTTAATATTGTATTAAGACATACATTACTGTAATATCAAAACCACTGGTATCAGATTGTGCTAATTTTTCGAAATTTTGGACCTGTTATAAAATTTCCAAAACATCCAGTGTCGGCTTTGAGAGGTTTTTTGAACCAACATGTTGGAAAAAAGTGTCCGCTGTCCGCCATAGAGAGATCACTGTCCGCCTTAGAGAGAGTTCAGTTATAGAGAAACAAGTGAAATTCGGCAGGGAATAAATTTCTTTCCGCCTTAAAGATGTGTCCGCCTTAGAGAGGTGTCCGCTTAGAGAGAATTGACTGTATCGCTATTGTTTCACTGATTTGCTAACATTGCCTACAATATTTCACACCCCCAGCAAAATAATCTGTAATGATGCACGGGGAGTTTATCAAGCCTGTTACAAGTATTTTTTATAAGACTAATATAATCCAAACTGGACTCACTAACTTTTTGAATCGAAATTCCTTTTTCGATGGATGACTAAATTATTTATGAAGAAAATTTATTTGGAGTCATCCTTAGAAAGAGCTATTTGATTGTCTCACCATGGGCATTTATCGAAATACATGATATGCTTTTTCCAACATGGAATGTTTGTTCCAAATATAAACTCAAGGTCATCTGAAGATGCCCAGGTGTTAGTCTCTCAGCGTGAAACGGACCTGTCAATCATTTCTGTTCAATTTAGCTGGATCAAATTATGGTAATGAAAAATGCTTCACACGCCTTTAACAATGCTCTTCACAACGGATTTGAACTGTTGTACCCATTCGCAGGTTATGTTAGAACCACATACCGGCCAGAAGTCATGAGAAATAGTTGAAGCAGTTGAGTGCACTGGAAAGAGTATCGTGAAGGTACGACTGATTTTCACTGTTTCTGAGAGATCGATATTTTCTCAAATTGTAATTTTGCCTTTGATTAGGCAATTCTAGCTTCTTCAAAGACACTGATTTCCGAGCGCGTCCTTTTGGTTAATTCTCGCCGAGTGGTTTTTACTTTCTTTCTCTCGTCCTTTCCTTTTTGTGTTCACGACGAGTTAAAATTGCGAGGTTTTTGACGCCTAAGACTCGGTTCAGACGCCGTACTTCAGCCGAACCGAACCAAATTCAACGAATTAAGTCCATGTGAAGTACGGCGTCTAAATCAGTTCCGAACGGCTGATTTAATTTAGATCGGCTCGGTCAGTTAATCCCGCCTGACTCAGCCAGGAAGAACGACTGTAGACCGGCTTTGATTCAGACGCCATGCTTCACATGAGCCGAATCAAATGCATATAATATTTTAATGTATTTTCCTTGCCGTTTTTACATGTAAGCAAGTTCAAAGGAGTGTTGCAGAACTGAGAAAAACGGTGGCTTGAAGGTCTTGAGGGGCCGAACAAAACAATGCTGACAGATTTTGAATGGGCGCCCAATTCTATGCGTTTCGAACTGACTTTGATTCTTCGCTGACTGTCGGTTCTTTGGCATTATGTAGTTGTACTCTGCGTCAGAAACGTCCTTTCTCGCCTCTTTTGTGTATGGTTCGCAAAAGCAACGCTTTTACCAGCATGGAAATCTTTGTTTTCGACAAAGATTGAACATTTATTGGGCTTATACTATTTTGCGAAACGAAACGAAACGAAACTATGCTAGATCTAACGAAACTAAAGGGATGATGCCGATATTTTTTTTTACTAAGGTAAAGATAGCTTTCACGGGGATTTTGGAGTAATCGTTAATTAATATTAAGGATTTTGTTCATTTCGCAAAGTAGTAATTTGGGAAGAGTTACTATTTTGCGAAATCGACTATTTTCACCCTGTGGTAACAACGTGCCCCCTTTCATGTCACAAAAATACATTTAAAGATTACAAACGAGTATATTACCAAGGATTTTGGCCTCCTCTCATTTCTTAAACCTTGTTAAAGTAGTAATTTTTGCGGGAGATACTATTTTTGAAACCTTAAAACTTCCTTTCAACGTCCATGCCGTACAAATAACTTTCGTTCTTTATATTAACACTTATCGAATTTTTTACTTACTGCGCCGACCCGGCCACAAATTTTCTTCAATTAATTAATTTCGGCCGAAATAAGTTCGGTTTCTGATTCAATTCAGCCAGGATTAACTAAGTTAGGTCGGCATAGAGATGAATTCGATTCCGCTCGGCTGAAGAGCGGAGTCTGAACTGGGCCTTAATTGGTAGCTAGCAGAAGTGTTGTTCAAATAAATGTTAACATCGCTTCGCATTTACATATGCCCCACACGCCGCGTCTCTCATGCGAGAAGGCAATAAATCTGTTGTGTTTTGACACAGCTTGTCCCTTTTGCGTTGTTCTATAGATTGATCAGCTTGAGACTATCAAATAATATGTGAAAGTGGTTTTGGCTCAGCGAGCGATTTTAAGCATGGGGCCGAGGATTTCATTAGAATTTGCTACAAAAGCCCATTCCAACTCAAAGATGTAAACAATACTGAGAGATCACAGTTATCTCTAAAGCTGGCTTTCTTTTGAGACATCATTTGTGAAGCGACTCTCGCTTTTTTTGTGATAAGTAATAAATCACAGCAAGGATTAGTGAACTGAGTCTACTATTATTACAATGTACATCTCAACATAATCATGCAATCATTCTCACCATTCTAGGCCGTGACAAATTTGGCGAAACATTCGTTTTGTTTTCTTCGATCGTCGAATGAAATTATTCACAGTTCTTCTTGCGGTAATGAAATCAGTCGTGTAGTCAAAGCCTTTACCCCTTAAGGTAAATAATTTGACCATTGAGATAATTATGGTTCTCTGTCCCTGCAGGCAAATTAAAAGCGGGCAGCCATAGCTTCAAAGTTTAACGAATATTTCTAATGCGCTAGCATTAACTCTAAATTCTAATTTTTTAGTTCGTACAGAGCAAATTTTTTTATTATTCTAGTGTTAAGGACCCTAATTATTTTATCTTAGATGACAAGGACTTAATTGAGAACGATAGTTTTAAAATTCGGAAGTACAGGGACATCGTCTATTTGTCATTGTAAGAACTTAAATTTTTGAAAAGTAAGTGCTTCTAAAATTGTTGTGTTCACGGGGAAACTGCACTACGTCCCCTATTACAACATAGGTGGTCAAATTGAAACCTCTGAGTCCAGGTTGATATTTTTCACTTTAGGCGGAAATTACATGTTGGTCAATAATTTCTTTGGGAAAAAATCCTACGTTTTTAAGAACATGCTAACTGAGGGTTTGTTCCTATGTGAACCTCTTGAATTTCTTTATCGATAATATTGGCCACATATGGGGAACTAAACGTTCAAGTAGTATTGATCGTGCAGCAATAGATGAGAGGATTTGTTTGGTTTGTCTGAACTAGTTAAAAGTTACTTTAAAATGCTTGTGGGAATAATTTGCCATATCACAACAACTTAATTTTTCTAGTCTTTTTTTTATTATTATTATTTATATACACCTAAAATATAAGGTTCTCCTTTTTCTTATATTAGCTCAAATAACAGTTTGTTCGATTTAAATTTGTCAAATTTGTTACATGAACCTGTGCACTCTACTTCTCAGTCTTCATGGCCTGTTCTGATATGTTCACCAATAAATATTACTAATATGCTACTAATCACTGCTCTAACAGAATGTCAATCCAATTACACATAACAATGAGGCAAAGGACTGGAAATGCACAGCTGTACAGAGATTTCAGTTACCTCAATCCGTCAAATTGTCCCTATTAATGCTTTTGTTCTCTTTGTTTCAAGGAATCTTGTGTATTTTGTGTGGCAGCCATTTTCATATCTCCTCCCTCGTCAATATTAAGCACACATGTATCTAGTTCATATTTGGTGTCGGAGGCATGGATACAAATTTTATCTTCAAGTGGGAGATATTATCAACTTGAGAAGATAAATTCTTATTCACGAGGAAACACGTATTGTTAACCTTACTAAAAGATGATTTAAAAACACATTTTAAGAGCATCGACTTGATGCTAACTTCAAGTTCAGATAAAAGAGTTTTTCTCCTTATGAAGAGGGTTTTGATTTCATCTTAAAAAATCTATATATAAATTCAATAGCATTAATTCTATCTCGTCATCACTGCCCCAGGGATCCCATGAGATAGCTAGACGCATGCGCATAACCAGTGCTTTTCGCGCGGAAATCAGTTTAGCACGGTGACTACTTATGCGAAGAAAATCTTCCATTTTTACCTTCAAGTTTCTTAATATCGGGTCTGCAATAAGATCACTGGGTAGAAAACACCTAGAATGACTACACCAGGTTTAGAACGCGATATTCAGTGCTCGAACGATGCTGTAGACCAATCTCCACAGAACACCATGGCGGCGATCCTCAGAGGACTTAACGATACTTTGGCACAATTGACCAAAGCTTCAGAAAAGCAGACAGCGACGCTCTACCAGCCTACACTATAAAAAAGCTACAACACGTCCAGAATGCCGCGGCGCGCCTCGTCACACTTACAAAAAAGCATGATCACATTACGCCTGTTCTTTTCAATCTTCATTGGCTTCCCGTCAATCAACGTATTATTTTTAAGATTTTACTTGTAACCTACAAGGCACTTAACAACTTGGCACCGTCGTACATTTGTGATTTGCTCACATCTTACACCCCATCGCGTCAACTACGCTCATCATCCAAGCACCTTCTGGTTTCTCCATCCTATAACCTGAAAACATATGGCGCAAGATCCTTCTCTGTAGCAGCACCATCATTATGGAATGCTTTGCCAAGTGAAATTAGAAATGCTCAGTCTGTGTCTGTTTTTAAAAGTAGATTAAAAACTTTTCTTTTTAGAAAAGCCTTTTATAATTAATATTAGCTGTCTTAAGTGTTAATGTTAAAGTTTTCTGTAAGCGCCTTTGAACAGTAGGATACTGGCGCGGTATAAATCTTTTATCATTATCATCATTAAAGACGACATCCTCCTTCGTCCTGAATCAGACGAGGAGGCAGAAAAGGAAGACTCAAACATGAGCAATAGACAACTAAATATTACTGCCACGTTAAATAATGTGCTCGACCCGAGCGACTCTTGCGTGGTGAAAGAATCTGCTAGCTCTGACTTAGAAAAGCAGAATGATGTCCTCGAAAGTCTGACTCAGGCATTTTTACAGACCAACGATAAATCTCCTACCATAACAGAGAAGGTTGCCAGTCTAATTGATAGTATGGCTTCTGGAGTTCTTTCACCAGAAACGGTGAAGGAAAGAGTTCATAAATACAGTCCACCAGAAAACTTTAAGTTCTTGTGTACTACAACAATTAAAGAGGAGGTTTGGGATCTGCTTCCCAGGAGGAGCAGAACAGTTGACCTTGCTTTTCAGAAGGTGCAAGAATTGCCTGTTCAGGGTTTATCATTCCTGTCGATTTCGGGGGAACCAGTTGGTAAAAGACCTTCAAACTGGCAAACCCACTAACGTCCGTCAGGTCCTGGACCAGGTCATGGACAGCATTGCTTTTGTGACTAATGACAATTATAAACTTAATATGAAACGACGAGAGCTAATCAAGCCCGACTTCAACCCCCCTTTCACAAGGTTATGCAAAGAGGACATCAAGCCCTCTACAAAGCTATTTGGGGATGAATTGTCAAAACATCTAAGGGATATGGCAGACGCAAAATAGGCGGGCCAGCAGATGCAGAGGACCTCTGACACCCGCAAATCCAGCCATAACTATCTAAAGGCTGTGAGGCAGAAATCTCGACGCTCAACTTTCAAACCATACCACCGGACATCTACTGGCCAGAAAACATCTCAGACACGCCCCTTTTTAGGGTACAGCCGGGGACACAAGAGTGCCCCGAAAAAACCCAGCCAATCCAACAACAAATATTAAACGATAACCAGGTGAGGAAACATCCTAAATCATTTATGGATGGGGATTATTTACATCAAATGGTCCGTATTTTTTCAGCAGGACAGCTGAAGGACCATGTTGGCTCCTGGGAATCTTTGACAAATGACCAAGTCATACTTGATGCCATAAAGCACTACCATATATAGTTTGAAGCTAATACCCCCGTCCAACCTCACCCACCAAAACAAATCCACTTCTCACCTGGTGAAAGGGAGATAATAAGTGAAGAAATATCTACACTTCTCCGTAAAGGAGTTTGGGAACAAACTGAATATGTAGAGGGGGACTTCCTCTCAACTATATTTGTGCGGCCTAAAAAAGATGGCAGCTACAGAATGATTTTAAATCTCAAACCTCTTAATGAATTTGTCTCATACTACCATTTCAAAATGGACACTACTCAAACAGCTCTTAAACTCATGCATCCGGGGTGCTCTATGGCTTCAGTTGACCTAAAGGACGCATACTATTCTGTCCCTGTTGCTAGAGAGGACACGAAATATTTAAAATTTGAGTGGCAAGGGAGTTATTATGAATACACATGCCTACCCAATGGCCTCGCTTGTGCCCCCAGGCTGTTCACAAAAATTTTAAAACCTGTTCACTCTCATATCAGATCAATGGGCCATCTTTGCATGGAGCACATAGATGACTCTTTCTTATTAGGATATGACCACGCTGCTTGTAAGAGGAATGTCCAGGACACGATTGACACATTCCAAAACCTGGGATTCGTAGTTCACCCTGTGAAATCAGTTTTCATTCCCACACAAGAAATAGAATTTCTTGGGTTTTTACTTAGCAGTATTCTTATGACATTTAGACTTCCCCCTACAAAAGCTGCACGCGTACGCATGGCCTGTCAGAATTTACTACTCAAAACTAAGGTGACCGTCAGAGAAACTGCCCACTTCATTGGCTTGATAGTCTCAAGTCTACCTGCAGTGCAATTTGGAGAATTGTATTACAGGAATCTAGAAAAGAATAAGGTCCTTGCACTGCAGGCTAACAAGGGTAATTATGATGGGCCATTATATTTTTCTAAGGATGCCAAAGCAGATTTGTCTTGGTGGATAAATAATGTGGACTCTTCTTTTAAGAAGATTGTTCAGCCTAACCCTGACATGACTCTGACAACAGATGCCTCAACTAAGCGCTGGGGGGAAGTGTATGGGGAACAGAAAACTGGTGGCCCTTGGAGTTTGGAGGAGCAAGGGTTTCATATTAACTACCTGGAGCTAAAAGCAGTTTGGTGAGGTCTCAAGTCTCTGTGTCATCACGTGAGACAGAAGCACATTAGGCTTCAATCTGATAACACTACTACAGTAGCTTATATCAATGCAATGGGGGGTATCCAATCTGCAAATTGCAACAACATGGCCCGGAAAATTTGGCTGTTGTGTATTGAAAGGGAACTTTGGCTCAGTGCCCTACCACATACCAGGCTCCATCAATGTAGTAGCTAACTCGGAATCTAGAGTATTCCACACCTCCACTGAATGGTCTCTACATCCAGATTTGTTTGATCACATTAATGAAATGTGGGGCCCTTTTGAAATAGATCTTTTTACTTCCCGACTTAATTTTTAAATACCTACGTATGTCTTGGAAACCAGACCCTAATGCAAAATGTGTAAATGCATTATTAATGCGATGGAAAGAACATTATTCTTCTGCTTTTCCACCTTTCAGCCTGATAGCAACTTGTCTGCAAAAAATAGAACAGGATCAAGCTACTGGTGTAATCTTAGTCCCTTTCTGGCAGACACAACCTTGGTTTACAACGCTCCTTCACCTTTTAATAGACAACCCAGTGTTGCTGCCTCAGCTGGACTATCTCTTGACACGACCTCACAACAATGCTCTACACCCTCTTCGCAAGCAGCTAAAGTTGACAGCTTGCAAGGTCTCGGAAAAAGCCTCCAGCAACGCAACATATCAGAGAAGGCTGCAACAATCATCGTGCAGTCATGGTCAGGTGGGACGCAGAATAATATAAACTGTACATCAAGCAGTGGATTGACTTTTGCTGTGAACGACAGGCTGATCCCTATAACCCACCTTTAACATCAGTATTGGATTTCTTGGTCAGCCTCCATGAGAAGGGCTTGAGCTACACTACCATTAACACTGCTCGTAGTGCCATATCACCAATTACCCTTTCTGAAGACCAGAATACTATTGGTTGCCACCCACTTGTTTCTAGACTTATGAAAGGTATAAAAAAGGCTCACCACCCGTTCCGCGGTACCACTCGACTTGGGACGTTCAACCAGCGTTAAATTATCTGGCTTCCAAAAGCCCTGTGGATGGGCTTGACCTCAAAACGTTGACCCACAAGCTGATTATGTTGATAGCTCTGGTGTCTGCACAAAGAGGACAGAGTCTTCACATCCTTGATATTGGACCAGACTGTATGAAAGAACTTCCTGATGGCTACGAGTTCCTGCTTACTGCCCATATTAAGCAGAGCAGGCCAGGCTACAAAGCACCTACAGTTGTTTTGAGAGCATACCCAGCCAATCCGTCCCTTTGTGTTTGTACTTGCTTAAAAGAATATCTTAAGAGAAAAAAGCCTCTCAGGGGTATGGAAACTAAACTTTTTGTCAGTTTTACTAAGCCATATAAACAGGTGTCCAGAGAGACTCTTTCTAGGTGGATTCTCACTGTCATGACCTTTGCTGGGGTAGATACAACAATATTTAAGCCACACAGTACACGAGCAGCAGCTACTTCAAAGGCTAAAACAGCCTCTGTTCCAATCCAAGAAATCCTGAAAACTGCTGGGTGGTCATCATCGAGATGTTTTGATAAGTCTTATGACAAACCTGTGGAATCCTCCCCATTTTCTTCTGCTATTCTCAAGACTGTTTAGTCCTGAAATTGGACTTGTTGGCAAATGGTTTTTTGTACTACTATCCTTAACGAAACATCTTCTAGACAGAAACTTTATTTAACATTTGTGTTTCTTAACATTACTTTAATGTTACATACACCTGCATATGGTGTTTTAGGTTCCAATTGATAGATAGATTGTAATACCTACATCATTTGAGCTAGCCAATTGAGCCAACCGCCTCCCGGTTAGCTCAACTGGTTAGAGCGCTGGACTGGTGTGCGGAAGGTCGAGGTCGATGGTTCGAGACCCCGGCCGGACCAACACTCAAGGTCTTAAAATAACTGACGAGAATGCGCTACCTTTCTATAATATCAAGAAATGGATAGACATTCTAGTCTTCTCGGATAAGGACGAATAAACCGTAGGTCCCGTCTCCTTGATCTAGTAATTAGTTAATTTGGATAGGCAGGGGACGTTAGAGAACCCCCTCACGAGATTACTGTGATGTGGTCTGGCCTGTTTACTGGGAATTGGGGGGAGGGGGAATCTTCAAATAAGTACAGGGAGGAGCCAACACGTACAGCCTGTGTCCGGCGCACTGATGAAATATTATATTTATAAAACTGCTTATTATTTTCTTAGAGGACCTCCATCACCTTTTTTAGTGGTTTTAGGTATCACTTGAGGATTCATGACAACGCTTCAAGTTTTTTTCTTCTCTTTGCAGGTAGATTTTGAGGACTGAGCCCATCAATTTTGAGCTAAAATGGCGGCTTCAGTAACCTCACCCCTGGCTAGCTCCATAGAGAAGACAAATGGAGCCAAGCTCAGCAGACTTCTTATCGATGGTGGAACCACAGTTTTAAAAAGCATTTTTGACAGGCATCATTCTCCAGCAAACCTGGCGGCGAATCTCAAAGCGAAAGCCAATCATTCGAAACTATGTAATCTTCTGAAGAAACGAATTTTACGTAAGGCTCAATGGGACAAACTGTTTCCACCCAGTGGGAGCTCACCGGATTCAAACAATTTTGACATTACTCTTCTTTTTCTTCTTCTGACGGAAATTTGTGGGCTTTCCCCTCCCCCGTCAGGTTGGCACAAAAAACCACCCTTAAGTGACACTTCTCTAGAGGCTAACCTTGCTCGTGTAAAGTTCTTTCGAAATGAGTTGTATGGCCATGTATCCACCACTGAAGTCGACTCAGCAACGTTCTCCCAGCTTTGGCAAGAAATAAGTAGCGTTCTTGTGACTCTTGGATTGAATCAAGCAGACGTAGATAGACTAGAGGCTGAGCACAGTGGAGAGAAAGATTATCTTCAAATGTTGTTTGAGTGGGCTGATAGTGAGCAGGATCTTAAAGCACATCTAAAAGAAATAAGTCAAAGTATAGATATTGTACATCAAAACCAAACTCAGAATGCTAAGATACTGCAAGAAATGAAGTCGGAGCTGCATGGAGTATGTCACACTCAAACCAAAATACAAGAAGACGTATTAGAAGTTAAAAAGAGTATTGAGGATTTAAACCAAAGAGGACAGGCTAACAGAAGAGAAGAAATTCTGAACGTCCTAGCAAAGTCCGAGTTCGAAGGAGACATCGAGTTTTACGTGTCAAGATTCCAGGAAGGAACTCGCGAGTGGATCTTTCGAAAAATCGAGGGTTGGCTTGATGACAGCAATTCCCCAAACCGTGTGATGGTAATCAGCGGAAATGCAGGTATGGGAAAGTCTGTTATCTCAGCGGTCATTTGCAAGAGGATGCAAGAAGCCGGTAGACTGTCAGGGAGCCACTTCTGTCAACACAACAACGTGCGCTATCGAAATCCTCAGTTGTTGCTTCAATCCTTGGCCAGTCACCTGTGTCGTGCACTACCAGAATACAAAGAGGCTCTACTGGAACAACTGTCAAGAAATTTGGGCGTAGAAATCAACAGCATGGGAGTGGAGGAACTTTTTGCATTACTTTTCAAGGAGCCGCTCAGAAAAATCACTGATCCTGGTAGAAACCTTCTCTTGGTGTTGGACGCTTTGGATGAGAGTGAGTACAAGGGGCGCAATGAATTGTTGGATGTGATAGCTGACCATTTCATCAAGCTTCCACAATGGATTCGCTTTCTTGTGACCACGAGACCGGAAGTAAACATTTCCAATAAACTCGGCGGCTTACAGCCTCTGTATCTGGAAACGAATGATGGTGAAAACAAAAGGGACATTCGACTGTTCTTGGAGAAGCAGCTGGACCGCGTTATTCCAATCAATGATCAAGAAACTATTCTAAATGCTCTGGTTGAGAAGTCTGACGGTGTCATTTTGTATGCTTACTTTTTGGTAGACTTTATTCAGAAAAACGTTTCTCTACTAACTCTCAACCAACTGGACAGTGCCTTGCCATTAGGTATCTCTTCTGTTTACCAGTCTTATTTTAAACGCTTGGAGAGAGAGTTTTCTAACGAATTGGAAATCGACGAAGACAAATTTTTAAGTTTTCTATCTGTTGTCATGACTGCAAAAGAACCTTTGCCACTTGGATTTATCTCTAAGGTGTTTCAATTTCGCGCAATTTCCTCACACCGGAAGATAATTAAGGTTATTTCCTGTATCTCTACCCTTCTACCAGTTATTGACGAACGCGTTCACACGTTTCACAAGTCTGTCAAAGACTGGCTTACAGACAGAAGCACTCACGGACGGCATGGGTTTACTGTGGATAGAGATGAAGGCAGTCAGATCCTTTCAAAGCTTTGTGAAACTGAGCTCAATAACTTGAAACGCAAAGGGATTTATGGTGGAGAGTTCAGTGACACCGAGAAATATGCCTTACAGTATGGTGTGCAGCACCTATTGGATGCGATGAGAGACCATGAAATTCCCGAAAAACTTGAAGAACTTGTCGAAAATTATGTGACAGATCTAGAACTTTTGTATGCAAAGCTTTTTATCGGAAGTGATTCAGGATTTCAAGATATCTTGAGTATAAAAGAACTAGAATCCTTTGACGTTCTGCCTTCTCCTTTTCAATTTGCTGTGACCTCTGCCATTTCTGTCATGAGAAAATACAAATCTAGGCTTTGTCAACATCCGCAGCAATTATTTCAAACAATACTTAACGAAGGAGGAACGCAACTATCCTCAATGGCCAACCGTGTGTTAAAGGAAAAGTATCCAAGGATACCTTACATCGAAATCGTGAACAAAGAGGGTAGTTACGGAAAAGTGGGAATTAAAGCGCGATTTGAATGTGGTAGTGTGGTAGCTTGTTTTGACATCTCTCCAGAAATGGATTACATGGTTTGTGAGTGCGTCGACAGGAGTGTTCAACTATGGTCACTACAAAGTGGCGATCGACTCTGGTTGCGTTATGCATTCACAGAAAAGTCATTCGGCATTCCGATATATGCCATGGACTGTGCCGTTCGAAATGTGACCGACTTAGTTGTCAATGACTTTGACTTGGCATTGGTGTCATCAATGTCATTTTACCGATCTGTTGTATTTCACGCGGACGGTGATTATGTCATACCTGGAAGTTTAAGAGACGTTTTTACCATAAATGGAGATTTACAACCTCTCTTTCCCGAAAGTGATTGCATGTTCAACGTATGTGCATTTTGCGGAGATAGGTCTAAAATGTTAACAGATTGCCCTGAAAATCCAAGGGATGTTGTTTTATGGAGTATGTCAGACGGGGTGGAGATTACTCGTTTTGAATGCACGAAGAACATGACGTCTTTTGCATTTTCTTTTGATGGAACATTGGTGGCAATCTCAGATAAATCAGACAATGTTAGCTTGTACAAGCTGAGTAACATAAGCATTCAGTTTATTTGTGACATTGCATGTCCCCGCGTGTGTTCGTTGATGCATTTTTCCCCTGATAATCGGGAGATTTTATTTGGATTTGCAGGTGATAATGCCAGCCTCGAACTTGATTGCTACAGTTGTAAAGTCCCTTCCTTTAGCGAAGATTCCATTGAGTGTCCAGAAACTGCGATCTGCTTTCAAGAAATTGAAGACATTTTCTGGTGGCCATGGGAGTGTAGATCCCTCGATGAAAGTAAATTCCTGTTCTCAGAGTCTAGACACCAATGTTACACAATGATATCAGAGGTAATTCCGTCGTTCAAGAAAGGTTTCCTCTCAGCGGTTAGCAACCAATCTGTAGTAGTTTGTAGCCCTTTTAATAAAGAAATGTTTATGATTCATCATGATCAATTTGAAGATTGCCCTGGCTATGATAGCTGTGAAAGAGAAATAGGTCGTTACCAATTAAGAGGAAAACTTTCTGTGGATGGAAGATATCTCTATGCTTACAGGGAAAGAAGACTAAACGACCGTTTTTTTTCAACGGTGCATGTCTGCAACAAGGAGAAGAAAACTGTTCGTCAGTTTCAATCACCGTTATACCTCTTGCCCGTTAGGGAAGGAGTGCTTCTAATGAAGAACACGCCCAACAACTTACTTGAGTTGTGGGATTTTGAATTATCACGATGTATTCGATCGTTCACGGAAATTGATACGTTGGTAAGTTTGTTTCCTGTAACCGACGAACTAGTAGGATGTCAAAGACCTTGCGAGAATAACAGCTCCAAAGTGGACGTTTTAAGCATCACAATAGGTGGAATTGTTGCGACAACGACAATGGAGGGAAACATTACTTCACTTTCTTGTAATCTTAAGTTTCAATTCGTAGCCTGTACCAAAGAAGAACCTCGGTCTGTAAGAGAGACTATTATTACGATAGCAGTTTGGAATAAGAAAGAGCGTTTGTGGAAGAGGAATATCCTTACCCCTCGCGTATTCCGTCATCCTTGTGCGATTATCTCAAATGATGGAGATTTTGTTGTAACATGGAATTCACTTGACGAAGCTGACGGTTTGCACATTTTGAATGCAACTACGGGAATTACCATGCACAAACTACTGTCAAACCCACACTTTCGCCCTACTATCGAGGAATGTAAACTTCTTAGTGATGGAGAACATTTTTTGTGCAGTTGCCCCGACCAAGTTGTTCGATTGTTTCATGGAAACTCTGGTAACCTGATAGGACTGATAGACTTGGAACGAAACCCAGATGATCTTGCGGTATGTCTTAACAAGCCTCTATTTGCTGCTGTATTCGATACGAATTCCTACGGCAGAATCTTCCAAGTACATCTTCCAAAGGTGGAAAACAGTGAAAGTAAAGTGAAAAGGTTAGTTTGGGACCTATTATTCAACTCGAAAACTCGGAGCCCAGACCCGAAAAACCGATAATGCCGACCCCTTAGCAGACTCCTTATTTGTACAATTTTACGTGTTTCGGGGTATGCGTTCTCGTAACGCCCCAGAATCTTTTCCTAACTGAGAGCCCAGTCATTTTTTGCCATGTTGCGGGGAGGGGAGGGGGTCGATTCGGGGGGATTTTGCAATTTTCAAAATATTTACCTGACGTCCCCCCTCCTGCCATTTATAGGTGACTGCTACCCAAGCCAGGTCTTAGCTCGCGTGATTAGCGATATCTTTCAATTGATCACACAAAATGTTTTCATATAATACGGGCAAATTACAGATTATCTTTCATTTGCAACACGATTATTTTAGTACTATTTCTCGACCATCAGGATTGTACTCTGCAAAGTCTTTTGGTTGCTATTAAAATGGCTCCGTAATGACATCAGAGCTTTGTCTATTTTCAGTGGCTGTTGATACATTTAATAGAAAGTAATTGAAAACTTCTTTGAAAAAAAAAGGAAGTCATGATTTGAAAGTTGAAAGGTAATAGTTGATTGGCTTTTACACCTTCCATCACGTGTTCTTACAAGGAGAGGGATGTCCGTCCAAAGCAAGCTAAAGTTGATTGATTGATCAACCAATTAGTATAACCGTGAGCTATCATTTCCTTTTTTGTGGCGTCATTTAATCTACTTAATTCTTTTTTTTTCAGGATGAAACTTCAGCAATGAAAGATTAACAACATGAACGGTGAAAAATCCGGTCGGCAGATCTTGTTGGCTGAAAAACGGACGATTTCTCGAGGAAATTACCCCTTTTAGATCCATAAAGTAAATTTTACCTTCAGTTTTTATTTATCTTTTTACTCTAAAAACACCACAAGCTACGGCACTATGATATTCATTTTAGTAAACTTTATAGTATGATGTACATACCTTACAGTTACTTTTAAATTTTCTCGGGACTTTTTTTCGTATTGTAGAACTTTAGGCGAAAT